>NW_015662934.1:1155699-1181066 GCF_001515625.1 Sinocyclocheilus rhinocerous
AGTTTTCTTTTCATAAATAAAATATAGATTAATCAATTAAAGTTATTAAATATATTCAGTCAAGATAAGTGAATGATTTTCTTTTGTTCTTTGATTAACATTAATGACAGGCAGAGTGTTTATTAGGCTGCTGTCTCTTTAACATCCCACTGATGCAAATTACAAGTTATCAATATTTCATCTTACTTTTTGCCCATATATATATATATATATATATAAAACAATATCTGCACCAAAATGCAAATATTTTTGCTCAGTTTCATCCTCTGAATAATACTGATGTGCGTTCTTTCCTCAAGTATGAGCTCCATATTTTCACTATATCCCTATATGGGACATAAAAACCTGATGTATAAAATATGCTAAAAAAAATGAAAACTTTTTTCTTTTATATTTTGTACAGTTCTGTTAATAGTTGATGCATCAGATGGCATTCGAGTGATTGTAAGACATTTAAGTGTCTATGTCAGTATGCTGCAGGTGAAATTTGCATTGTGTGCAAAAATACTGTAAATTCGTCACAGTGAAGAGGGGAAACTATGGAAGGAACAATGAGTAATGCATTCGAGTGGGTAGATCAAAGTTTTAAATATACAACCTTCAATAATGGATTTTCCCAAATGAGCTGCTAACAAACATGACATCAGTTAAAATCATGAGACTAGTGAGTTTTATAGGGGCTCCAGACAGTAATTGTGTTTAGTTTAAATGTTTATATTTCATTTCAAAACTTAAAATGATTAATTCAAATGAGTTTATGAACGATAATGGATGCACAAAACGTATTTCATCATTTGCTTTTACCTTGGTACCGGTATGAAAGTCATCCACAGCTGTGGTGCCCATGAATGACAGCTCCATGTGTGTGTGAGTGTCTATTCCACCCGGCAGCACGAGTCTGTCTGTGGCATCGATGACCCGTGTGCCAGCTGCTACCTGCAGATCTGAGCCAACTGCACTGATAACTCCATCTTCAATATACACGTCTGTCATCTCCGAGAAATCCTCATTTACCACCTTCCCTCCTTTAATCAAAATCTGGCTTTGAGTTGTCATTTTCTATTGACTAAATAACTAATGCACAAACGATGATTAAAAAGAGTCCAAATTATGCTCTGTAAATTAATTTGTTTCTTCAGTAAACATGTACAAACTCTAAAAGCATGAACCACTGTGTATGTCAGTGTTGGGTTAGAAGTGTGATCTGCAAGACTGAAGACTCTTTCTGAGTGTTTTTTTTTTTTTTTTACCTCACACCTATTTTATTGTGAAACATGCCCGACCTACCTGTCCAGCCTGAACAAAAAGTGTCAGGATATCTGTAAACATGATTCAAACACGTCAACTGCGAAACCTGTACAACCTGTTTCAAACAAGATATGAACGGAATGATGTACGCTACACGATTTATCTGAGATAACCGATTCGTTCGGATGGTTCGTAGTAGGCTAAACAGATTTTTTTTACATTTGTGAGTCTTCACTCAGAGCATCTTTTTGTTTATGTATTTTTAATGGGCCTAATATTTTATTATAATAAGCTTGTGTTTTAAATAGGCTACATTTGATATGATGATCTGTCGACAGTTAAAAAAAAAAAAAAAACGGCCCTGACCCTGGACCACAAAACCAGTCATAAGTGTCTTTTTTTCTGAATAAATAAGCTTTCCATTGATGTATGGTTTGTTAGGATAGAACAATATTTGGCCGAGATACAACTATTTGAAAATCTGGAATCTGAGGGTGCAAAAAAAAATCTAAATATTGAGAAAATCGCCTTTAAAGTTGCCCAAATGAAGTTCTTAGCAATGCATATTACTAATCAAAAATTAAGTTTTAATATATTTACAGTAGGAAATTTGCTAAATATCTTCATGGAACTTGATCTTTACTCAATGTCCTGATGATTTTTGGCATAAAAGAAAAATCAATAATTTTGACCCATACAATGTATTTTTGGCTATCGCTACAAATATACCCCAGCGACTTAAGACTGATTTTGTGCTCCACGGTCACATATAGACTAGGTCGGCCTATAGCCTACTGTATTTACTGTATGTATTTAACATAGACTACGGCTACTTGCCACGTAGGCCTATGTTTGATCAAAATCAGTTATTGGTTTGAAATGAAATATTTTATTAATTCAATCAGTAAAATGCCTCCGCGAAAACCAATAATTCCTATCAAACGACTTCTAGCCAAGAAAACGAACAAGAAACGCTGTATGTTATGTGTTTTACTTCCGTTGTTTTCAGTCGTGACCCGCGGTTATATTTCCCTCCCTCCATGCGTCCAGATGGCGCCATTTACCCATTTTTGTGTGATAAAGGTGACAGAGAAAGGCTATGAACTATTTACAGCGATCTGAAATGTTATCACCTCAGCCCGGACTCAGAGACCGTCAAGTGTGAGGAACTTGAATCCCAAATGAACCTTCTTCCCCGACATAGCAGCAGATATCTTGATATTTGCAAGCTGTAATGAAGATATCTCAGAATCATTTTAAGAGAAATTATGCAAAATATGAATTATCATAATCAATGATTATGTTTCTGGTACAGTGTCATTGATATGATCTGCAATGTGCAATGCATCCTTGTAGGAACAGTAAAGTGCTTGATTGAACATCTTACTTTCAGCTGTTTTGAAAGGCAAATTTGCCTCAGTATGCTTCAGATCATCATTCAACATCTCAACTCAAAGCTGAATGTGCATAAAAGTTCAAATGCAGCAATCAAACTAGAGACGCTAGGGTGTCTTTGCTGATGTTCTGATGTTGGAGTAATGATAACCTGACATGACCAGTTCCAGTAAATACATCCATTTGAATATTCTGTCTTTCTTCCTTTTCTTCCAAATGTGTCTAATTTGAATTGCAAAAATACTGAATACAAAATCTTAGATTTGCCTTAGATTTCAGCATAATTATGCTGCTGCCTACTTAGCTACAATTTGGAACAGATATAATTCAAAAACTACAGTACACCTCTGGAAATCAAACACATACTGATTTTACCCTGTTATTTGGTTTTCTTCGGATCTTCCAGCCATGAAACTGTTCATCACTCTGGTTCTCATCACCGTTTCTTTCTCCACAGGTATGCTATGATTTCGTTGTTTATCTAGTTATGTTTACCATTCAACATTTCATGATGCTTATATATACATTGTTGTTGCTGCTGCTGTTGTCATTCTATATGTATGAACAAAACTTGTGAACTTTAATAGTATGTAATTTTGTTATTTTATTTAAAATTGTAATTGAAGTTAACTGATACGTGAAATGAATGTATTTCATGTGTTTTATATGGCATTCTCTTTATATTTCAGTGCTCGCACTGAGATGTTACCAGTGCAAATACAAATACAGTTCATCTGAAGAATGCAAACAAAATCTAACAAAATGTCCTCTGCAGTGTGGCTCCGTCACCATATACAGCAGTAAGCATTACATGATTATGAAAAATTCATATAAGTTGAATTGTGTTTTTTTTTTTTTTTTACACAATCTTCATTTTTAATTGTCTGTGTAGATGGCGGTACATTATATAGCAGTAAGAAGAACTGCACAGATCCTGCCTTGTGTCTTATTGACAGCATACATTTTGGACAAAACGAAACAGTCTTCAATCCCCAATGCTGTGACACTGACCTCTGCCACATTGAAGAGGCACCAGGTACATAGATATATGCGAACAGACATTTTACAATGGTTGTATTCCATATTTTATTTTTGTAGTGTACAGATTTAGTGTCAATTTAATGTTAATCTGTTCTCAAATAAATTCTGTTTTGATTAGTCTCTGCATTGCACTATACTATTCTTTTTCATTCTTTCTTATCATAATATGTGTAGCAATGCCACGATATTCCAATGGGAAGATGTGCTACGCTTGTGACTTATTTAGTAGAGACTGCTCAAAAATTGTGACTTGTTCAGGTGATGAGAACAAGTGCTTCAGTATAACAGGTGATTACAGTCTCCATTCAAAATGTTCGATGTGAACAGAACTGCTTGTTTACTTTTTTTTCTGTCATGTATACCATAACAATCTAGTTTTTTTTTTTTCTTTCCCAGAAAGTATAACTGGCATAAAAACGAAAGGATGTGGGAACGAGATGATCTGTGAGAATAGTGTATTAAATACTCTGGGGTCTATGGCTGGTGCTCAGACGACATGCTGTGCAGGAATTCTGTGTAACAGCGGTCAGTGCTTGAAACAGAGTCTCTTCCTGCTGCTGGGGCCGCTTCTTTCTCTCTTTTCCCTCTGAGATGTTTTTGGTTCTCTTTTTGTGCTTTATAGACATCCAATAAGACATTTTTTGTAGTGAATGAAGTATGTTTCTATATAATCATGAATCATGATGGTGCTACTTTTTTAACTTTCTCTCTACTGGTTTTGGTAAAGGTAAAACGTTCTTGGTTAATTGAAGATCATTCTTTCTTTATTTATTCTAAACTTATGACGTATTTTATTCATGAAGGGGTAGATCAATCATCTGTCATTTTTATTTATCACGTCTCCACCAGCTAGCTGTCCACACTGGATTTGACAAAATGAATTAAATATGAAAATCCACCATAACAAATTATACAATTTAAACAAAGAGTGAAATAAAGCATTTTGAAACCATTGAAACTATTTCAATTTTTCCCCTCATTTTTTTTTCACATAACAAATGTTCTTTATTTTTTCTTTTTTTTTTTCTTTTCCCAAATGTTAATGTACTTGGCTCTTAAGGAGACATCATCAGGGTCAGTGAAAAGCATGCTTGAAATGAGATGTGCCCAAAACAAAGACAAATCAAGGCAAATTAAGGCAAATATCAGTTGTGAGCAGACTACTTTCACTTCACAAATTGTATAGGCTGATAGCATAAAGACTCGATTCTTTACCAAGCCGACCAATCAGAATCAGTATTCAAATGACGCAACGTCCTTTGCTTGGGTCTGAGACTGAAGAAGAAGGCGCAAGGCATGCTAACCATTCAGGCCAATCAACTTTAACATAGTGCATCATCAAAGCTGCTTTTTGTTAAGACAACAGGTGAGCATAAACTTAATATTGATCAAATACCTATTAATCAAGCGTCTGACTGACAACAAACGAGATTGAATGGCAGTGTAATTTATAAATTCATCTTCACACATGTGAGTGCTAGATCGAATGGCGCCCTGCATTTAGGTAAAAATGAGTAGGCTTTAATTAATGGTCTTTTAATTAATCTTATGACACTTGAGTGATTTGTGCCGTTGTTTTGATGTATTGATACGTCTTCTTTTGGCGTTTGAAGAGATTATATGTATTATTATTATTTTTTTTACTATGATATCGAGCTGTACATAAGCATATCACCATTTCACAAAATATGTCTGAAAAAAATAAAGCCTGCTGTATGTTTATTTATTTATTTAATTTAATTTTTGGTTCGATCAATATTAGGCCTAACTAACATATTAGCCTTCTAGGAAAATAAAACAGCTCAACAGCCGTCAGTCAACTGCAGACCCACACTTGGAGAGATTTACTGTGGGTTATTTGAAGTAGTTTTTTGTATGACCACACGGGGGTGCTGTTGGTCAATGTAGGTTAATAAAGTAGTCAATTCAGATGTTGTTTTCAGCTCTCACTTATTGAAGAGTCATCCCTGCTGTGCAGTTCCCTTTAAACTCTGCACGTTTTAAAAAAATGTTATATGCTTTTGGTGTAATTTAATGATCAGACATGCTCAGACGCTTAATCTTTATTAATTAAGACACAATTATTTACACAATGGCAAGAAAATTAACAGGATGGGGAAAAAAACTAAAGTCATTGATCAGTGATGTATTGGGTTTACATGAGGGGTGTCAAAATAGGTTTTAAAGGAAAAGGACATAGGAAAACCTATAAACTGATAACCTATTAAAACAGTTTGTTTGTTTGTTTGTTTGATCATTTATTTATATTATTTATTTGTTTATTTATTTTATTTGTGGATTTATTTAAAAAATAAACAAATTCACAAAAAAATTATTAATGCAAAATATGTAATAAAAAAATAAACAAAATAAAAGCACATAGCCAACATCACTAAAAGATAACTATGACTAATATTGATTTCCATATTTAAAATGTGTGTGTTTAATATTCCATCCGATGCATTAAGACATAAATGCATAGTAAGGAAGACCCAGGAACAGTTTTTCTTATGCTCAATCAGGAAATTCTTCATGTACTCATGTATCTAGGTTATAGTTGCACCAAAAAGTTGTGCTGTTGTTGTGCTTATTGGTTAATTTGCATTGGCAACATTACTTTTTATTTGCAGTGATTTGACGGAGTGTATGAATAAAGACTATAATGATTTATTTTGTTGTTGTTGTTGGTTTCCGTTGGGTCTTTTTGTTGTTGCTCAGGAATATCCTCAGAGCTGTGAATTGCATCAGCCGGTTCAGGGAAAGTCTTTTCACTGTCACAGCATCTTGTGCAGCTTACTTTGTCTTTGCTGCGTTAAAAAATAGAAAACTGACATGCACGAGAGACACAAAGATGCATGTGCTGGAAAGATAAGCAAGCTTTAGGGTTTATAAGTACCTAACCTCTCTCTGTCTCTCTCTTTATCTTTATTTTTTCTCTCACTCATTTTCTCCCTCACACACATACACACGCTGAACAATTCTGCATGCCTTAAGAGGATTTACAGGGTGATTTGAAGTGTAATCAGAGTATGAAATATTAAGAAAGCCAGGGCATCTACACTGCGCCTCTGCAGACGGGGATAAGAATTAACTTTCGCTCGTCAAGTCTGGGAGAGTTCAGAAAGAGTTGTTTGTTTATCGAAGCGCTTGCGTTCATATAACATGATCATCAGCTGCCAGACGCGACTGACGCCTCTGCCGCTTAGAAAGTATCTTTCATATTATGACCATAGCATGCACTGTAAAAAATGATTGTCGTTTTAATGGTACAGTATGCTGCGGTAAAAACCTCTTAAGTTCCCTTACTATAGAAGGCGAAAATCTAATCAATCTAACAGGACATTTAATGTAATTTTACTGTAAATTACTGTAATTTGTCATCTTATATGAAAAACTGTAATGACATTCCCAGTAATACCTGTTTGACACTAAACATGATTTATTTTTTCCTTATGAGTTATTTATATTAGGGTTTTATGTAACATGTAATTTTTTTTTCAGTTTTAGTTATTTTAGTACATCAAGTTAAGAAATAATAAGTAAAGTTTTTATTTTAGTCAACAGTTATTTTATTTCAAGTAACAGAATTTTATGGTTTTGTGGTATACTGAATAATTCTCATAATTATAATCATTATCAGTTTATTCTTCCTGTATGTATATATTTCTGATATGTTTCATAGTTATCACTATCCATTTTCTTATGTGTTTCTCCTTTAAGGGATTATTTACAGATTTATATTCGATTTCTATAATTATTATAATTACTGTGTTAATCAAAATACATGTTACAACTATTTTGGGATTTATCCTAAGAGTTATTGCTTCAAATTAATATGTTATATTATTATAGCTGGAGATGGATGTGTGTGATTGGTTGAACGGAAATGTGCGCGCCATTGCGTGCGTTTGTAGAGGGAGTTCTCGCGATAAGCTTCATTCATGGTAAAGCATCGGTGAAGAAGCATCGCTTGAACGCTTATTCATTTCATATCATCCTTTACAGGAGTACTACAATTTTGGAGGCACCGCTGGGATTGATGTTCGATGGAGTAACTCCCTGACCGGTAGAGCCCATTTAGCAACATCGTCCCCTTATTAATGACCCAGATGAGCTGCAGTGTGAGACATTCAGGACGAGTGGTGAAAAAAAATCTAATTGAGCAGTGCATGCGCTGGAGGTTCAGTTTGTTACCAGTGGCAGCAAGGTCAAGTCAGTAAGGTAAACACTACTCTCAACGGCCTGTCTACACAGCAGTTCAAATGGATGAGCTTAAACATCTTCAGGATGAAATTGGTGAGAAATTATGCACACTATCACATGAAAAGCTAGCAAAACTCAGTGTCTTTCTTCACCTGACACGAGAGGATGAGACAAATTTGACTCGTTTGTCCCTGTTGAGTCTTCTTAGTAACTATCTACTGAGAACTGAGCTAGAGGAGTTAGAAGATGACGGCATGGCTGAACTTTTAACAATTAATGATAAACTGAGCCAGCTCATGGGAATCACAATTAATGCTTCTGAACAGGGTACAGAGAGAGAGGAAAATAAACCTGGAGATGTTAACACAGTCCAGAGGGCAATGCAAGAAAGTAGAAAAAGTGCAGCTGAATTGTTTTCTGCCATGCACATTAGTCCCACCGCACCACAGAATGCAGCAAACAGACATACATATGTAGACCATGGGCAAGTTTATTCTCCACCCACATTTCAGAGACAAGTTACCCCAACATGGCAGAAAGACTTCAAGATTTCTGGTCTAATAGGAGATTTAGAGCAGAAAGACCGGCTCTCATTCTCCAGTCTGGCACGGCAGATAGAAGGTGGACTCAATAAGGGCTATACAGAACAGGAAATAGTAGATTCTGTCATCAGAGCTATCACACCAGGGCTTCAGCTGCGGAGCTATCTTGAGGGAAAGGCAGGGTTGACACTCCCAACGCTGAGACGGATACTTCGCTTTCATTTTCAGGAAAAAAATGCTACTGAACTATATAAGCAGCTCACCACAGAAGCTCAGTGCTCTAGAGAAACACCACAAAGCTTCCTAATAAGAGCCCTTGATCTTAGACAGAAAATTCTGTTTGCTTCTCAGGAGGATGACTCAGGGTTAAAATATGATCCTGCCCTAGTTCAGAATATGTTTTTGCACACAGTCTTGACTGAATTGCAAAATGACCGCATCCAAAGTGACCTTCAACCATACCTGTCAGATCCCACCGTTCTAGATGAAGTGTTGCTGGAGAAACTCAATGTGGCTTGTTCCAATGAGTCTGAAAGACAAAACAGACGAAAATATGAAAAAAGTGGTACTGTTCATGCTGTACAGCTAAACGAGCCTGCTCCTGAACAAAAATTCCAGTCCAAACAGTCTAAGTTCGATTTAATGTCACAACTGAAAAGCCTGAGTGATGATATCATGCTGATTAAAGAGACAATCCAACAACCCTTACCTGTTCCTCAGCAGTGTTTCGCAGTCTATAACAAAGAACCAGCAGCAGCAGTGTCCCCACAACATCAGATCTCATCTCAGGTTTCCCGACAGACATCAAGATGGACCCGAGTCCAAGAGCATCAGACCTGGAAACCAGATACAGCTATATATCAACGGCAGGCAGGTCCATACATGTCTCCACACCAGTTCTCACAAAGCCAACAACAGGTGAGGGAACAGAAAATACCTCTTCCACCTGCAAACCCAGTTCAGTTGTCCACTGTTCCACAAGAACATTCTCTCCAGCCGTGTCAGCATTATTCAATACCAGAAACTCACTATGGACAGCCGTGTGTGTATCCTTCTCCTCAGCAGCATCCCATGTCCATCAATTATGCAAGTCAGCCGTCAAGTTTTGCAGCACCGCAGTATTATCCCCAGCAGTATATGGTGCCACCACAACAGCACCCTCATCAGTTCCGCCAGCCCCGTCCCTCACGAGCCAGACAATGTTTCCATTGCCAGCAGCGCAAAGCAGAAGAACCTTGCACCCATTGTTACCACTGTGGCAGCAGCGAGCACTTCTCAACTGCCTATAGGAGCAAAGGTGCCAGACCTCAGACAGGAGCTCCATTAAACAGGAGCGGGTTGCCCCCAAGGGACAGGGTGTGATCCGAGTAGTAGGGAAGTCCCAAAAACATGAGAAATGTAGCATGGGCCATCAGAGACAGCTTGAGTCCCAGTAACTTGATAGTATTTTAACTGCCTCTTGTCAAGTTAACCAGCATTCTGCCGTCACATCCTTAGTGGGCAAACAATGCCTTGTGACCTGTTATCTACAGGGAAAAAAGACAGAAGCATTTTGGGACACAGGCTCCCAAGTATGCATTATAGATGAGCAGTGGAAAGCCAAATACACACCTGAGGTGACACTGAGAAACATTTCTGAGGCAACCGAAGCGCCAGACAGTCTGCGTCTGGTGGCAGCCAATGGAACGAACATGCCATACAGTGGATGGGTGGAATTGACCTTCAAGCTGGCATCCCCTGTAACCAATGAGAAAGAGTTAAAAATTCCTGTGCTTGTCTTGAAGGACCAAGAATTATCCAGACCTATCATTGGGTATAACGTGATAGAACAAATAATGAGACGGAATGAAACAAATGGATCTCATGATGTGACTTATGCGTGTTTGTACAGAACTGTCAGGAATGCTTTCCCTAGCATAAAGAAGAAAAGTGAACATACCTTCATCAATTTGGTGACTGCAGAGGGCCTCAGCGAGTACATATTAAGAACCATGAAGGAGCCTGTAAAAATATGGAAGCACACCGTTATGCAAATTCAGTGTCTGGCAAAAGTGCCTCACGTGAAACAGGACAGTGTGCTGCTGTTTGAACCACCTGTTAATCCACTGTACCCTGATGGCCTTGAACGTTTTGATACTCTCCTCATTCTGAAAAGGGGGGCCCAGTGATTACTATCAGTGTGCAGAATGGAACAGACCATGACATCATGCTCAGCGGTAGAACCGAGCTAGGAACGTTGCAGCCAGTTAAGTCTGTCTTACCAATAGCAAATCCACAGTCTGCAGCCACAGCCTCTATCACTCAGGTTCTACCAGAAACAATGGAATGAGATGGCAACAGAGATTCATGGGACCCTCCCGTTTGTGTTAGCCATTTAACTCTGCCCCAACAACAACAAGTGTAGCAGATGTTGCATGAAGAATGTCATGCCTTCTCGAAGTCAGATGATGTTATCGGCTGTGTTCCAGGTTTGCAACTGAGTATTTCATTAAATGATAACACCCCTGTTGCCCGCACATACACATCAGTCCCTAAACCATTATAACAGGAAATGAAGGACTACTTACACTACCTGATTGCTCAAGGATGGGTGGCCAAGTCTCATTCCCCTTACTCGTCCCCAATTGTCTGCGTCCATAAAAAGGATGGCAGTCACAGGCTGTGTATTGACTATAGGGACCTGAACAGCAAAACAATCCCTGATCGCCAGCCAATACCCAGGGTGCAGGATATCCTAGACGGCCTGGGGGGCAATGCGTGGTTCTCTCTGCTTGACTAGGGAAAGGTGTACCATCAAGGTTTCATGTCACCAGAGAGTAGGTACCTGACTGCATTCACAACACCGTGGGGCCTCTATGAATGGATCCGTATCCCTTCCGGCCTCATGAATGCGCCTGCAGTGTTCCAACAGTTTATGGAGGAAAGCTTGGAGGGTTTGAGGGACAAAATATGCATACCCTATTTAGATGACATCCTGGTCTTTACTGAGTCCTTCGACGAGCAGGTGGAAGCAGTAAGGAGAGTGCTGCAAAGGTTGCAGTCCCACGGAGTCAAGTTAAAACCGAGAAAATGTGAGCTCTTTAAGAAGGAGGTGCGCTATCTGGGCAGAATTGTCTTAGCTGAAGGCAGTCGTATTGATCCCACGGACACAGTTGCTGTAATGACACTTAAAGAACAGACACCAAGCACGGTGGGAGAGCTACGCAAGATTCTGGGCCTGCTCAGCTATTACCGGCAATACATTAAAGACTTCTCCCGGATCGCCAGTCCCCTCTACGACTTGCTAAAAGGTAACACTGACGGTGATGAGCCACAGAGAAAAGGAAAACACAAAGTAAGAAACAACAAACGGAATCATGTGGTGCCATCAAGTAAATCAATTGAGTGGACAGAACACCATCAGGAGATCCTTGAAAAGTTGATTAACTGCTTGATTCAGCCTCCGATCTTAGGATTTCCAGACTTCTCCCAACCGTTCATCCTCCATACAGATGCATCATCCTTGAAAAGTTGATCAACTGCTTGATTCAGCCTCCGATCTTAGGATTTCCAGACTTCTCCTAACCGTTCATCCTCCATACAGACGCATCCAACCAAGGGTTGGGAGCTGATCTATACCAGAATCAGAATGGCAAGCTGAGGGTAATTGCCTATGGCTCCCGGACCTTGACAGCGGCAGAGAAAAATTATCATCTGCACAGTGGGAAGCTGGAGTACTTAGCTCTGAAATCTGTATTATGCACCAACCTTTACAGTGTTTAGTGACAATAACCCATTGACCTATGTTCTGACCTCTACAAAGTTGAACGCCACCGGGTGCAGATGGGTGTCAGAGCTCACAGACTTCCATTTTACCATCCGCTACCGTCCAGGTAAAGAAAACATAGATGCGGACTCACTCTCCATGCCAGCGGATCTGGAAACAACAATGAGAGAATGTACTGAGGAGTTCTCATCTGACTGCATGGGAGTTGTAATTCAAGCAGTGGAGCTCCAGAATAATCCAGATGTGTCCCTTGCTGTAGCCTGTCAGAGTGTACTAACATGTGTGGAGGAAAATGAGGGACTCCTCAAACCCCTGTCAAAAGAAGAAATCAAAACAAAGACAAACACAAAAGGATGACAAGGACATTAGAGTAATCATTGAACACTTACAAAAAGGATCTAGGCCTCCTCAGCAATGGCGTTCGGTCAACTCGTTATCCAAAGTTCTTCTGAGAGAATGGGATAAGCTGAAGCTGGATGAACACGGCATTCTGTTCCGCCACACATCTCAAAGGGCACAGCTGGTATTACCAACTCAATTCAAAAGAACTGTTCTAAGGGAAATGCATGATGAGATGGGTCATCAGGGCCTCGACCGCACCACAAGCCTCATTAGGGATCGGTTCTTCTGGCCCTACATGCAGAAAGACATTGAAAACTATGTCCTGAGAACCTGCTCCTGCATCAAAAAAAAAAAACCATGCCGTGAGACAAGATACCCTTTGATACCCTTAAAAGTATCAAAACGACCCACCCTTTCGAATTGGTGTCCATTGACTTCCTTCATCTGGACAAATGCAAGGGGGGCTACGAGTACATTTTGGTAATCGTTGACCACTTCACCCGATTTGCACAGGCCTATGCCACAACCTCAAAATCATCAAAAACAGTGGCTGACCAGTTATTCAACGATTTCGCCCTCAAGTTTGGGTTTCCATCCAGGATTCACCACCAATTCAAAAATAAGCTACTCACCCAACTCAGAAAGTACAGTGGTGTCGCCGGCTCAAGGACCACCCCCAGGGGAATGGGCAGGTGGAAAGATTTAACCGGACATTACTGCAGATGCTGAAAACCCTGACTGAAAAACAAAAATCGAATTGGAAGTATGCACTCAAATTAATCTTTGCCTACAACTGTACTAGATGTGACGTGACTGGCTTCTCACCCTTCCACCTGCTGTTCGGCTGCGCACTAAGACTGCCCATCGATGCTCTCTTCAGACTCAACTCAGACAATAACTCTCAAAGTTATAGTGAGTACATGTAACAATGGATGAAAGGGATACAGGAAGCATGTGAGATAGCGAGAGAACTGGCAAACAAGTATGCTGAAAGAAACAAAAGGAATTACGATCAAAGAGTGAGGTGTACTGACCTGTTCCCAGGAAGCAGGGTCCTCATGAAAAACTTGACTCCAAAAGGTGCACTGTAAAAAAAATTCCGTAAAATTTACGAAGTAAAACCGGAGCACAGTAAAGGTAGATCAAGAGTTTTACATTGCAATCTTCTTCTTCCATGTGACCATCTACCTCTTAAAATCACACCAACTCGAAGTACCAAACCAAAGCAAGAACATCAACCAAGAAGCAGCAGAACTCAGCCCACCAGGGGAAGACAATGTGAGCCAGAGTGCGATAATGAAAGCGAAGAGGATAAGTACTACTTCCAAGTGGAGCCTTATCGGATAAGACCACAAGAAAGCGGTGATTCCCTAGAAAAAAAGGATATGTTACCACCACAGACAGTACCTTCTGAGCCTCGATCTAGCTCTCCAGTGTCGGAACCAAGGCCACAGTCACCTCCTGCCGAATTAGAGATAGATCTTCCAGAGCCTGCCTCTGCACCTGCAATAAGACAAGAACTTCATGAAAACGAACCAACTGTTGACCCAGTGCAACAAGACTTACCTGTTAACGAAACAACTGAAGTGCCTGGGTCCAGGGACAGGACCTCAGAGGAGGAAAACGGGTACCAATTCACCAGGAGAAAGCGACGGCCACCAAAAAAGTTTACATACGACAACCTTGGGACCCCATCATGCTACAATGTGCAGATAGTGGGCAATAACCACTACCCACACTTTGCATCTAGCGGAATGACAGCTTTGACACCCTGGTTATCAACACCACTTTGTTACCCCCAGCCCTCATATGTGTGCTATTAACTGTGAATTGCTACCACATGAACTTTACTACCATAACTAGTCACTGTATGGCCTGTTGAAGGTATGAAAGGCCACTATACAACACATTACCCAGAGACTGTTTATTGCCCATAGTGAGAAACTATTGCAAAACAAAAACTATGGACTGTTATCAGATATTAACAAAATGGTCTGTTGTGCGGTCTTGAAATTGTGGACACTTTGAATCACTTTGAGACTGTCTTTTTGACACTTTTTGAATCGTTTTCCTCTTCAAAGAACTTTCTGCCATTTTTTGCTGGAGCAAATGAATGGACTGTTTTTTCCCTTAAAGAGACTTGTTGGTGGTTTAAAAATATTTTTTTTACACTACCTCATGGGACTATTTACAACCAAGTGCCTCTTGTCTGTTGACTAATAAGGACTCTTGTATGGGAAATTAGCAATATCACCATTGTGAATGTATGTTTGTTGCAGAAATACTGAACCTAAAAAAGAGCAAAAAAAAAAAAATGTACAAGGAAAATGTTGAAAACAGTGCTGTAATATCTGATGTTAGAGATAACTGCTGGGTAAAGTTAAAAGTTTAAAAACTGTAAATTGAGTATTACTGTGACTAATTAAGCAATTTGATGTCGGGACGACCTCTTTATTTTGAGGGGGAGAGTGTGGTATATTGAATAATTATCATAATTATAATCATTATCAGTTTATTCTTCCTATATGTATATATTTCTTGTGATATGTTTCATAATTATCACTACCCATTTTCTTATGTATTTCTCTGATTTACATGTGTTTCTCCTTTACGGGATTATTTACAGATTTATATTCGATTTCTATAATTATTATAATTACTTTGTTTATCAAAATACATGTTACAACTATTTTGGGATTTATCCTAAGAGTTATTGCTTCAAATTAATATGTTATATTATTATAGGTGGAGATGGATGTGTGTGATTGGTTGAACGGAAATGTGCGCGCCATTGCGTGCGTTTGTAGAGGGAGTTCTCGCGATAAGCTTCATTCATGGTAAAGCATCGGTGAAGAAGCATCGCTTGAACGCTTATTAATTTAATATCATCCTTTACAGGAGTACTACAATTTCAGATTTAAATATAATAACCTTGGTGCATGACACGTGTGCACCTTCAATATATTTACCACAGCTTGTGGAAAAGCCTGATTTTACTACCATATTTCGTTTACGGTAAAGATCTGGCAACCACAACTGCATTTTTTTTTTGGCAGTGTCATACTACTCCATATTTTCATATATTTATTCTGTTGGATAGAGTAAGATATAGTGATTGAAATAATGATTTTCAATTAATCACTGTGAATAAATGTAGTAGTATTACTAGTTGTTACGTATCCGGTCCATGAACTTCCGTCTGCTAGCCATCAGAGGTCACCCTTTCCATTTTCATTGACTCTCGCACTACACACTGTTGCATATCACCCCGGACTACATATCCCATCATTCATTGCACTGATTGCACACAGCACTGATTGCACACAGCTGTTTCACTGATTGCACACAGCACTGATTGCACACAGCTGTTTCATATCACTCACCCACTATTTAACACTCACTCTGATCCCTTCCTGGTGCCGAGTATTGTATGCGCTTATCGCCAGCAGTGATAGCTACTCTACAGAGCCCTCGTTAGCTTCCTAGCCTAGCCTAGCCTAGTCTTGCCTTGCCTTGTCTTGTCTGTTTTCTCGGTTTCTGATCTTTGCCTGTTTTCCTGGATTTATCCCTTTAGTCTCGCCCTTTTGATTCTGTTCGCCGTTCGTTGACCTTCGCTAGCCCTAGGATTATTCTTGTGTCTTGCCCGCCATATACCTGTTTGCCATTGTTCAACCCTGCCTGTGTTTCTGACCTCTTGTCTAAATCTGTGTTTGTTACGTATCCGGTCCATGAACTTCCGTCTGCTAGCCATCAGAGGTCACCCTTTCCATTTTCATTGACTCTCGCACTACACACTGTTTCATATCACCCCGGACTACATATCCCATCATTCATTGCACTGATTGCACACAGCACTGATTGCACACAGCTGTTTCACTGATTGCACACAGCCCTGATTGCACACAGCTGTTTCATATCACTCACTCACTATTTAACACTCACTCTGATCCCTTCCTGGTGCCGAGTATTGTATGCGCTTATCGCCAGCAGTGATAGCTACCTTACAGAGCCCTCGTTAGCTTCCTAGCCTAGCCTAGTCTTGCCTTGCCTTGTCTTGTCTGTTTTCTCGGTTTCTGATCTTTGCCTGTTTTCCTGGAGTTATCCTTTTAGTCTTGCCCTTTTGGATTCTGTTCGCGGTTCGTTGACCTTCGCTAGCCCTAGGATTATTCTTGTGTCTTGCCCGCCATATACCTGTTTGCCATTGACCTTCGCTAGCCCTAGGATTATTCTTGTGTCTTGCTCGCCATATACCTGTTTGCCATTGTTCGACCCTGCCTGTGTTTCTGACCTCTCTGCTTTAATAAAGCTTGCACATGGATCTGCATGTCTCACGTCTTGTCAGCCCCGTAACACTAGTAGTAGTAATTAAAAGTAGTATGCAGTAAATTCCGTAAATCTCAATAATGCAGTAAATCCCGTAGAATCCTGGCAAACCTGATCTTTACTGATATGAAATAGCACTTTTATGGAATAATAAAAAAATATATAAATTTTTGCTTTTAAACTCTCCAATACTCTGTGTTATTGTACATATTTCCCCCTTTTTTTTAATTACAAATTGAGGGACAGTTAAATATAATTTTCTGTGTCTGTTTAACATGAAACGCTGTTTCTAAACCATTTTACTTTCATAATCTGTTTAGTGACAAAAAGAAAGAAAACAAAGTAGTGCTGCCAAACGATTAATCGCGATTAATCGCATCCAAAATAAATGTTTTTGTTTACATAATATATGTATGTGTACTGTGTTTATTTATTATGTATATATAAATACACACACATTCAGTATATATTTTGTTTGTATTTACATGTACAGTGGGTACGGAAAGTATTCAGACCCCCTTAAATTTTTCACTCTTTGTTATATTGCAGCCATTTGCTAAAATCATTTAAGTTAATTTTTTTTCCTCATTAATGTACACACAGCACCCCATATTGACAGAAAAACACAGAATTGTTGACATTTTTGCAGATTTATTAAAAAAGAAAAACTGAAATATCAAATGGTCCTAAGTATTCAGACCCTTTGCCCAGTATTTAGTAGAAGCAATAACATATTTTTCTTAAATATATACATGCATGTGTTTGTATTACATAATATTGCATAATAAATATACACCGTACACACTCTTATATTATGTAAACAAAAACTGTTTACAAAACAGAGCTTGATTTTATGTATCAGGAATTGATTGAATTGTAAGAAATGGGTAGTATATACTGTGGCAGAATACCAGTTGGTTGAAAAATAAGTCCTGAAAAGCTGAAAAGGAAGTTGGAGCAAGTTATATTTTAATAATACAAAGGCATTTTTCACAATAAAACCAGGAATATGCATTAAGAAATTTTGATTTCATGTTGACTTTGTGTTTAACTCAGAATACTCCTTACTAGTGTGAATACATGCATGAATGCCAGCAGATGGCAATATTTATCTGTATCACAGAGGACTGAGAGAGGAAGGCTCAACCAGAACCATCCTAAATTACACAAAAGACTCAAATGACAAAAAATGTCATATCTGATTTTAATGGTACAATTGCTATTTTAGATACAACCCATTTTCCTGTGTTGTTAATACATGAGCAAGTGAAAAAGAAGCTTCTATGAGTAGGTCTTTATTTGCAGAGGAAAATATACATGGTTCAGTGTCTTTCTAACAGCAATTTTATTTTCATTGGATCTTCCTTGCTGGGTTTGTAGAGTAAATCACAACAACACAGCATGCATTTCTGTGCCACGGTATAGATTGAAGCATGTTTGTGCTGTAAAGTGTCTCGAATGTCACAGGGTTTGAATGTGTCACAAAGTGGCATGTCAAGCACCAGTGCAGAGACTGAGACAGAGAGTGAATGTAAAGCTTCCAACAATGGGAGGCGGAAAATGTGAAGGGGAACAATTAAATTACGCCTTGCATGAAGTTTGCTTTTCATTTTGTGAGGCAAATTTAGTGCCATGCTTAATCATTATGCTGTCGAACACGATTTGCAGAAATATTCAAGAGCTTTGCGTGCCTCACTGCCCTTTCTGTATTGAAAAATAATGGGGCTCTATCCAATTAAAAACTGCATTTAAATCAAGAAAGTATTACATGCTCTTTAACAGTATCTCTCTGCTGAAGCTTTTCAGATGCTGACTGTATGCACAAGAAGGACTCCAGCAGACCTGTGTTTCTCTCGGGGTGTGTTATTGTGCTGAATTTTGTTTTATGATTGAGAACCAAGCTATGGGGATCTTTATACTTGCACTTGTGGCAGGACCCAGATTTTACTCATGTTTATAATTATGAACAAAAACCCCTTTAAAATCAAACATTTACAATTTTTAGGAACTGCATAGGCTGAAAGAAATATGCATTAATAACATAGCATGGTTTTTTTTTAATCTAGATTTCTTTGGAATTTCAATGATTCACTACACAAAACATACTGTGGTTGCAATGGAACCCCTTTCTTTATGTAGTCTGGGCAATATATTTTTTTTATTTTATTAACTTGCAGTTTTATTCATGCATGGTTTTTGAGATGCCACACAACCTGTTCATGCAGCTTTTACAGTGAAAGATGAAATTGCTGCAAAATACAGTAGAGTTTGATTGGATGCACGTCCTTTGACGTCAACACCGTCAAATATTGTGGGAAGATATGGGAAGCATTTTTCTCTTCCTTTTTAAACATTTTGCAATTAAAACTATATAACATATATGGTTAATTGCATTTTAGCATTTGTTTTCCAGAACAGACCTATAAATTATGACCCACCAGTTGAGAACCACTGCTTTAGAGTACACATACTTATGCATGTTACATTTCAGGACCTTATTTCAGGATTGTCGATTTATATCATCTTAGATATTCATTGCAATTTGATATGGCATGCTTCGGTTTTTCATGGTTGCACACCTGGCATAATATTGAGTAGTCGTTTTTAGGAAGAAACATTGTCTATTATAATATTACTGCTAAAGTTACAGGACACTGAATTACATTTCATTCTGAAATGCATGCTTTTAATGCATAATGCTGTGAAATGCATTAAATTTATTGCATTCATTGCATTTCCTTTAATTGATTTGCTCACTAACAGAATCTTCTTTATTCACACCCTGCAAGTGTATTGCATGTAGAGAGTATAACATCGTGAATATTTGAAATTACATGTTTACTGGTGCAAGCCACCAAGCTAAGTTCCCTGTAATTGTAAATTGCTTGGCTAATAACTATGAATTCGTATTATGTTTCTTCTCAGGAAGGCAGTATTTAGAGTTTTTGCACTGAATTTGTTGCTTGTTTGTTTAGTGATTTTGTCTTGAAATGTATTTGAAGAATGTGGGGTGAATGTAAATCATAAAACACATGCTTTTGGATTCCACAAGTTACAGTACGTCCTGTGAACCTTCTGAATCTGCTGCTCGTCGGTGTAATTAAAAGATTTGCAAACACGTGTCAGCCGATAATCGCACACAAACTGCTTCCTGCCGTCCCCAGCTGCATTACGTTCCGGAAATCATTTACTGCAGCAATCTGATGTTTATTTCGAATTAATAAATCTACTTAGCACTGAAGGCATTAATTGATATTTTAATGCTATTCTTATAATTGAAGTTGGAGAAATCCAAGCACAAAAGACAGAGTGAATACAAATACTGATCACTGTAATGCACACATTTATTTCTATTATAGTCTCTCTGGAGAAATGAGCATCTCCAGTTGCGTCTGGATGCTGAACGGCTAGATGGCATCATTGAGCAACTGAATAAGCTCTTTCTCTCTCTCTCTCTGTGCAAGTAATTTGAATTGTGCAGTTTTGCTTCAACCGAGATCTGTACATTTGATCCACAAAGACAGATATTTGCTGGACCCTTGTGACATCCTCGCTTACAGATGCATTTCTGAAATACTTTAAATGGCAATGTTATAAAAGTAGAAGAGGATTGTGGGTCAATGGTCTTGTGAAATCAGAGAGCAGCGCAATAACATCCTGTTTAGAACAGAAAGGCTGATATTTGCTCTTATCGGCTGGGAATCAAAAAGGACATTTTCCATGTCTCAAGTTCTTCGTGATGTTAATATTCTCCTTTCACAGGAGGTAAAAGATGACCTGGGCCAGCTCTTCCCCAAATGTCACTGAGTTCAAGAAAAAGGATAAAAGCTGGAAGAGCTATTCTACGCTGGGAGCAAGTTCTCATGCATTCAGTTTTACAAAAAATCTGCATTTTTATTTCATGAGTCAGTTATCTATATATATTTTTTGTAAGGTAAACATGCTCAAATGTATTTTAATCTGATCTGAATTAAACATTAGGAGGAATGCTTTTCAAAGTCAAAATGCTTTTATTTTGCATTTTAATTTATTAATTTAAAAAACGTACAAATTATATTATATGCATAGCCATTTTAAGTAGCAGATGAGTGAATGTAGTTAGACACTTAAACCATAATTAAAAATGCCACTGCATTATATAACAAAATGTCAAACCAAGTGGCATTTATTTACAAATATTGCGCAAGCTCTTCATTCGACACTGATTATGAAATGCAATAAATTTAGTGCATTTTTAAGTGTGTTTTATGTGTCAATTGAACATCCCTTTTTGTGTTGGCAATGCCTTATGCAAACCCAATGATCCATGTGATTCCGTCATGTTGTGCTTCAGTGGAAGCAACAAAATCTGACCTTTTGTTCACATGGTCAGTGACACTAATTTGCTTGCATTTCATTAGTGACCTAGAAATCGTTCTTTATTTTACCCTATAGTGTTTCTTTGTTTTAAATGATTCAATCTTTCTGCTTATTTCCAAGTTTAAAGGAAAATGTAATCAAACTTAGGTCATCCAGGATATAGATTTGTTTCTTCATCAAATTTCTGGAGAAATTTAGCATTACATCACTTGCTCACCAATGGATCCTCTGCAGTGAATGGGTGCCGTCAGAATGAGAGTCCAAACAGCTGATAAAAACATCACAATAATCCACAAGCAATCCACACAAATCTAGTCCATCAATTAACTTTTTGTGAAGCGGAAAACTGCATGTTTATAATTAGCCAATAAATCCAAATGTTTTTTTTGTTTTTTTTCAAACCAAGTCCTCTATCCATAATATTGCTTTCTGCAGCACATTTAGCTTAATGCTATATTAATAATAATATACACAAAAATATACACACATCCTTACACGTTACATTTTAGGACCCATTTCAGGATTGTCAATTTATATCTCTTGGATATGCATTGCCATTTTTATATGGCATGCTTCAATTTTTCGTGGTTACACACCTGGCAAAATATGAAATATTTAAAAAAACAAAATAAAATTACAGGGCAGTGAATTACATTTCATTCTGAAATGCATGTTCTTGAATGCATATGTTGTGTAGTGCATTACATTTATTGCATTCATTTTGTTTCCTTTAATTGATTTGCTCACTAACATAATCTATCTACTATTTTCACTTTTTTATTCACACCCTGCAAGCATATTGCATGTAGAGAGTATAGTATTATGAACACTTGAAATGACATGTTTACGGGTGCAAACCACCAAGCTAAGTTCCTTGTAATTGTAAATTGCTTGGCTAATAACTGTGAATTCTTATTATGTTTCTTCTTGGGAAAGCAGTATTTAGAGTTTTTGCTCTGAATTTGTGAGCAACACTTTTTCTCAAATATTTTGTCCTGAAGTGTTTTTAAAGAATGTGGGGTGAATGTAAATCATAAAACACATGCTTTTGGATTCTAGCAGTTACAGTCCGTCCTGTGAACCTTCTGAATCCGCTGCTCGTCGGTGTAATTAAAAGATTTGCAAACACGTGCCAGCCGATAATCGCACACAAACTGCTTCCTGCCGTCCCCAGCTACATTACGTTCCAGAAATCATTTACTGCAGCAATCTGATGTTTATTTCGAAGGAATAAATCTACTTACCACTGAAGGCATTAATTGATATTTTAATGCTATTCTTATAATTGAAGTTGGAGAAATCCAAGAACAAAAGACACAGTGAATACAAATACTGATCACTGTAATACACACATTTATTTCTATTATTGTCTCTCTGGTGAAATGAGCATCTCCTTTTGTGTCTGGATGCTGAACAGCTAGATGGCATTATTGAGCAACTGAAGAGCTCTTTCGTTCTCTCTCTCTCTCTGTGCAAGTAATTTGAATTGTGCAGTTTTGCCTCAACCGAGATCTGTACATTTTATCCGCAAAGACATATTGATATTTGCAGGACCCTTGTGACATCCTCGCGCACAGATGCATTTCTGAAATACTTTAAATGGCAATGTTATAAAAGTAGAAGAGGATTGTGGGTCAGTGGTCTTGTGAAATCAGAGAGCAGTGCAATAACATCCTGTTTAGAACAGAAAGGCTGATATTTGCTCTTATCGGCCCGGAAATCAAAGAGGACATTTTTCCGTGTCTCAAGTTCTTCGTGATGTTAATATTCTCCTTTCAGAGGAGGTAAAACATGGCCTGGGCCAGCTCTTTCCCAAATGTCACTGAGTTCAAGAAAAAGGATAAAAGCTGGAAGAGCTATTCTATGCTGGGAACAAGAGTTCTCATGCATCCAGTTTGACACAGAAATCTGCATTTTCATTTTATACTGAGTCAGGTATTTATGTGTGTGTGTGTGTGTGTGTGTTTGTATGTATATATGTAAGGCAAACATGCTCAAATTTATTTGAATCAAATCTGCTTTAAAAATTAGGAGGATCCAAAAGTCTGAAACCACTAGTGAAAATGCTTTTATTTTGAATTGTAATTTATTATTATTATTTAAATTTAATGCAAAAAAAATCTAGACAGATTATATTAGCCATTTTAAGTAACAGATGAGTGACCCCAGACACTTAAACCATAATTAAAATTGCTACTGCATTATATAACAATTTCAAAACAATGGAATTTATTTACAAATATTGGACCAGCTTTTCAGTTAACACACTGATTATGAAATGCAATAAATATAGTGCACTTTTAAGTATGGTTTATTTGTCAGTTGTACGTCCACTTTTTGTTTTTTGCCTTATGCAAAACCCAATGATCCATGCTATTCAGTCATGTTGTGCTTCAGTGGAAGCAACAAAATCTGACCTTTTGTTCACATGGTCAGTGACACTAATTTGCTTGCATTTCATTAGTGACCTAGAAATCGTTCTTTATTTTACCCTATAGTGTTTCTTTGTTTTAAATGATTCAATCTTTCTGCTTATTTCCAAGTTTAAAGGAAAATGTAATCAAACTTAGGTCATCCAGGATATAGATTTGTTTCTTCATCAAATTTCTGGAGAAATTTAGCATTACATCACTTGCTCACCAATGGATCCTCTGCAGTGAATGGGTGCCGTCAGAATGAGAGTCCAAACAGCTGATAAAAACATCACAATAATCCACAAGCAATCCACACAAATCTAGTCCATCAATTAACTTTTTGTGAAGCGGAAAACTGCATGTTTATAATTAGCCAATAAATCCAAATGTTTTTTTTGTTTTTTTTCAAACCAAGTCCTCTATCCATAATATTGCTTTCACCAGTGAAAAAGTCACTCCATCTGAATCAGGAGAGAAATATGCACCGATCAAGCACAGTTTACAAGCGAAAACAGTTTGAAATAGTTATAAACATTTATGTTGGTGGATTTTGATGTGAGAGGATAACAGTAGATGGACTTTTTCACTGAAGAAACCATTATTATGGATTATGGACTGATATTTTAGCTAGAAGCAATGGTTTAAAGTTAAAACAACACCTTAAAGGTCACATATTATACACCTTTCTGGAGTTTTATTTTAGGTTTTGATGTCCTTAAGAATATATATTTGCGGTATAAGTACCAAAAACCATCTAAATATATTTTTACAGCTCCAAGTTAGCAACACGTTAGCATCACGTTAGCGTTGCATAACCGTTTACAAACTATAATTTCAGATTATGCTGGCTCCATAATGTAACAAAATGTGTGAGAAGTTTACGGGTTGCAGACATTACATAATGCCTGTTATATTACAGTAGGCTACATAAAATTTCACTTACCACTTAAACAGTGTAAGGAGAGATGACTGAGGACGATGGCGAATTGCAGATCCTGAGCACCACTGACAAACATCTAATCTTGTCAAATGTGTGGTAAGTACCACAGTACTATCCCCAGTAGTGGGTATGAGGAGGAGTGGGGGATCACGATGCCGGCTCAACATCGTGAAGTCTATCAGCCATCAGCGATGGACGATGACATTGTCTATCGGCCCAACCCTAGTTCAGAAGCCTGTGCAATGATGTAGTTTTCTGACATCCATCGACTGAACAGCGTTTTCTTTACATGTTTCCATGTTGTTGTTGCTCAGCAATGGCATGGACGCGATGTTGTCTGGGGGTTTGGCAAAAGGAGAGTGGGACTGTGGGCAGTGCTCTGTTATATTACAGTAGGCTACATAAAATTTCACTTACCACTTAAACAGTGTAAGGAGAGATGACTGAGGACGATGGCGAATTGCAGACCCTGAGCACCACTGACAAACATCTAATCTTGTCAAATGTGTGTTAAGTACCACAGTACTATCCCCAGTAGTGGGTATGAGGAGGAGGGGGGGATCACGATGCCGGCTCAACATCGTGAAGTCTATCAGCCATCGGCGATGGACGATGACATTGTCTATCGGCCCAACCCTAGTTCAGAAGCCTGTGCAATGATATAGTTTTCTGACATCCATCGACTGAACAGCGTTTTCTTTACATGTTTCCATGTTGTTGTTGCTCAGCAATGGCATGGACGCGATGTTGTCTGGGGGTTTGGCAAAAGGAGAGTGGGACTGTGGGCAGTGCTC
>NW_015662934.1:1181269-1183264 GCF_001515625.1 Sinocyclocheilus rhinocerous
TGACTGAAGGCGGTGACTGAGTAGTTCTGACGTCACCTTTTTACGGAAGTCACAACGGCTCGTGAAAAGGCACAGCTACTTTATGCAGGCTGTGTGCATTTATCTGTGGATTGACTGTTTTGAAACTTATATGGTAGTTACATAGCCCTTAGACCTCAGTTATCATGAAAAAAGCCAGGAAATTTCAGTTTTGACAATATGGGACCTTTAATGATGGACTTGTTTGTTACCAACACACAGCTTTTCACTGCGCAAGACATTAATTGCTGGACTGGAGTGGTATGAATTGCTAGTGGATTATTGTGATGTTTTTATCAGCTGTTTGGACTCTCATTCTGACGGCACCCATTCACTCCAGAGGATCCATTGGTGAGCAAGTGATGTAATGCTAATTTCCCCAAATCTGTTCCCATGAAGAAACAAACTCATCTACATCTTGGATGACCAGAAGGCGAGCAAAATTCAATTTTTGGGTGGACTATTTCTTTAAATGGGAAAACAAAAAATATGATCTCATATATTTTGACCCTACTGTAGGCTATATAATATCTTATATGACACTGAAAACTTAATTTCACTGTCACAATGATCTGAAATGTTTACTATCTCTATTCCCTATAAGCCCAGGAACTCACAGGCATCATGGCAGCCAGCCGTTATCAGAGAGAACAATTACTGCCTCATCCGCTCTGACTATCAGCTCTGATGATCTGCACAGATTCACATGACAGCTAAATAAATATGTAAAGGTGCTGCGCTGGAGATCCTGCAGATACCTGTACTTACAAGCTCTCTGAGGAAAACTACAGCGCCTGAGGAGATGATAATGATTGTGAGAACGCACACTAAATTAATCTCTCCTTTATCGCTCCATCTTCAAGCTGATAAATGTGTTACGAGCGTGTGATTTTGTGTGCCATTGTTTTGATAGCAAAAAAATTGCTACCAGGTTAGATGATATCTTTTAATATACACACGCTGAAAAATAGACAATTATTTGCAGTAATTCATTTTGCATTTTTTTTTGTTAATTTCAGTTCTTTTTGTGTTCCATGGAAGAAGGAAAGGTGAAAGTCGTGAAGGTGAGTAAATAATGACGAAATATCTAATTTTTAGGTGAACTGTTCCTTTAATAATTAAAAAAAACATTAATGTATGCTTTCCAATTTCAGCTTCACCAAAAATACTACAGTACAGCCAAAGCAAAGACCTCAAAATCAGAGGTTTCTCTATGAAGTGCCATAAAGCATGCAGACATGTCTAGCAAGCTCTAATGCTTTGGGTTGATGCCTGCTCCCCGTTTCCCAGCATGCTTTGAAACATGTAAGACCCTTCTCAATCACTTTTCAGCCCGGCGTCGATATTGGCTGTGCTTTGGCGACACAATAAGGGAGCGAGACGGTCAAGGGATCAGCTTTATTCCACCTAAATAAAAGCAATGGAAACAAAGCATCATTGCTATATTTAACCAAATCTGCAGCTTACTGCGACAAGCACATGATAATGATATCCTCTTCACAAGCGTCGGCACTGAATGACAGCCAATGGCGCTGAGGCAGCCAGCACAAGATGGTGTAAGAAAACGGCTTCAACCGCAGCGATGCTACCAGACCTATGGGAATGTACAAATACTGATTATTAACTGTTAGAGTTATGGTGCTGTTCGTACAGTTATGTACATTTAGACAACCTGTTATCATCTGTTTTTAAAAGAAGGGCAAATGTCAGTCTTAGATACGATCAGAAAAATCAGCCAAAATTGTACCATTTACACCCAAGCTACTACAATGCTCCTTTTAGGGGCAAATATACTTCATTTTTAAGGCTACTGCCCCAATGACAATTTTTATTAGTATTATTTTAGTTATTTTAATATTTTACATATTATTTATTTACCAGTATATATACATATTTTAAATAAGGTTTTATTTGTGTACTTTTGAGTGTGTTCTTTTTATTATTTATATATATATATATATATATATATATATATAT
>NW_015662934.1:1183412-1198359 GCF_001515625.1 Sinocyclocheilus rhinocerous
AAATCTGTTCCCATGAAGAAACAAACTCATCTACATCTTGGATGACCAGAAGGCGAGCAAAATTCAATTTTTGGGTGGACTATTTCTTTAAATGGGAAAACAAAAAATATGATCTCATATATTTTGACCCTACTGTAGGCTATATAATATCTTATATGACACTGAAAACTTAATTTCACTGTCACAATGATCTGAAATGTTTACTATCTCTATTCCCTATAAGCCCAGGAACTCACAGGCATCATGGCAGCCAGCCGTTATCAGAGAGAACAATTACTGCCTCATCCGCTCTGACTATCAGCTCTGATGATCTGCACAGATTCACATGACAGCTAAATAAATATGTAAAGGTGCTGCGCTGGAGATCCTGCAGATACCTGTACTTACAAGCTCTCTGAGGAAAACTACAGCGCCTGAGGAGATGATAATGATTGTGAGAACGCACACTAAATTAATCTCTCCTTTATCGCTCCATCTTCAAGCTGATAAATGTGTTACGAGCGTGTGATTTTGTGTGCCATTGTTTTGATAGCAAAAAAATTGCTACCAGGTTAGATGATATCTTTTAATATACACACGCTGAAAAATAGACAATTATTTGCAGTAATTCATTTTGCATTTTTTTTTGTTAATTTCAGTTCTTTTTGTGTTCCATGGAAGAAGGAAAGGTGAAAGTCGTGAAGGTGAGTAAATAATGACGAAATATCTAATTTTTAGGTGAACTGTTCCTTTAATAATTAAAAAAAACATTAATGTATGCTTTCCAATTTCAGCTTCACCAAAAATACTACAGTACAGCCAAAGCAAAGACCTCAAAATCAGAGGTTTCTCTATGAAGTGCCATAAAGCATGCAGACATGTCTAGCAAGCTCTAATGCTTTGGGTTGATGCCTGCTCCCCGTTTCCCAGCATGCTTTGAAACATGTAAGACCCTTCTCAATCACTTTTCAGCCCGGCGTCGATATTGGCTGTGCTTTGGCGACACAATAAGGGAGCGAGACGGTCAAGGGATCAGCTTTATTCCACCTAAATAAAAGCAATGGAAACAAAGCATCATTGCTATATTTAACCAAATCTGCAGCTTACTGCGACAAGCACATGATAATGATATCCTCTTAACAAGCGTCGGCACTGAATGACAGCCAATGGCGCTGAGGCAGCCAGCACAAGATGGTGTAAGAAAACGGCTTCAACCGCAGCGATGCTACCAGACCTATGGGAATGTACAAATACTGATTATTAACTGTTAGAGTTATGGTGCTGTTCGTACAGTTATGTACATTTAGACAACCTGTTATCATCTGTTTTTAAAAGAAGGGCAAATGTCAGTCTTAGATACGATCAGAAAAATCAGCCAAAATTGTACCATTTACACCCAAGCTACTACAATGCTCCTTTTAGGGGCAAATATACTTCATTTTTAAGGCTACTGCCCCAATGACAATTTTTATTAGTATTATTTTAGTTATTTTAATATTTTACATATTATTTATTTACCAGTATATATACATATTTTAAATAAGGTTTTATTTGTGTACTTTTGAGTGTGTTCTTTTTATTATTTATATATATATATATATATATATATATATATTTCTAAATCACTATAATACATTTTTATTTCAGTTTTAGACATTTTAGTACTTAAACTTAAACTGGTTTATTTAGTTACACAGCATTTCTATTTTTAAAGTGGAAAATATTTGAAAAAAAAAATCAAACAGATGTTTATAAAAATAGTCTTTTTTAAATTATTTTATACAGCAACAGAAATGCATATAAAAAATTATTTAAAAACAAATGGACTATTATTTATGGACCCAATATTTGTGTGCATGGATGTTATGCTTCATCGCATCCTTAGCTTAGTAACATGCTAATTACAAAATATTTAAATCAACTGTAAGTTAATTTTTATGCATTTCTTCTGATGAGATTTATTTGTATGGAATTCACATTTCTAACTGTGTTTTAATATCTTTCAGAATGCGATGACGCGTGAAGCCTATCTTGTTTGTTTACAATACCTTTCAAAAGTTTGGGGTAGGTACTTTTTAAATTTAATTTAGAAATTAATTTTTTATTCAGCAAGGACCAATTAAATTGATCAAAAGTGACAGTAAAGACATTTACAAAAGATTTCTATTTTAAGTAAATGTTGTTCTTTTGAATTGTTCTATTCCTGAAAGAATGTATCACTGTTTCCACCAAAAAAAAATAAATAATAATAATAATAAGCACCAGAACTGTTTTCAACATCGATAATGGTAAGATATGTTTCTTGGCCAGCAGATCAGCATATTAAAATGATTTCTGAAGAATCATGTGACACTGACGACTGGAGTAATGATGCTTTCAGCTTTGTATCACAGGAATAAATTACATTTACAAATATATTAAAATAGAATTTAATAAAATTTCACAATATTACTGTTTTTACTGTATTATTGATCAAATAATTGCAGCCTTGGTGAGCTTAAGAGACTTCTTTTAAAAAAACCTTTGAACTGTAGTTTACGTACATGTAATCAGTACTTAGACAGGAAGTCTTCACTTCGGCGGCTGCCATAACAAACTTCCAACAAACTTTTGTTAAACATTACCTGAGTCCCATTTCTCCATCTCTAAAAATAGACTCGTCTTTCATAAGTGTCTTTTTGCTGTTCTGCCAAATCTTAATTAGCGATTAGTCAGAATTATTCTCAAACTCCCTGATTCTTGTGCAGAGCTAGAGATAGTGTGGTGTTTTAATTAAGCAGAGGTCAGATGTCTTAACTCAGCAGGAGATGTGCGGAGTGACGCCATGTTTGGCGGGAGCGCGCTCCAGGAAGGGTGTGACTTCACTGTCCCACATCAGTGCCCAGAATCTGCATCTGTTATTCCAAAGAGTGCTTGGAAAGGAAAAGAAGAATGAGATGGTGATCAGAGAAAATGAGATGGTGATCAGAGAGAATAAAAGACAGGCTGGTAGCTGGGAGCTAATGTTGAAAAATGGTTTATGGTGGTTAATGCTGGTCTAGTTGGTGGAAAACAGGCTTGTCCATTGTTATTTTATATTTTTTTCAATATTATTATATTTTGAATACAATTGTATTTTTATATTTTCATTTTTAACTTTAATTAAATCTTTAGTGATTTTATGTGCTTTTAAAAACAAAAAAATAATAATTTTGTATAGTTTTTATTTTTATTTCAGTTTTAGTTTGTCATATTAGTGCTTCACCTTATTTTAGTTGTCAAGTTATTTTAGTTGTCATCTTATTTTATTTATGACTTTTTTTTGTAAGCTAAAATTGTTATTATTTATATTTTATTTGATAGAGAAGGCAGGCTTTACTGTTCGTAAAATCCAAACTCAAATTCCAGCATAACTGTGAAAGAGTACAAGGTTAGATGTAAGTTGCTATATATTTAGTATCTGACAACTGTTTTGCAATAAAAATGTTAAATGATACTGTCAAATATCACTGTTATGAATTGAAAATACTGTATAGGCTGTCATTTATTTGATTCATATATTATAACTGAATGTGATGAGATGACGAGCATTTTTCCATTTTGCATTTTCAACATATTAGGTATACGAAAATCCTTAAACACACCCCTCTAACCGTTAGATTGCTATGAGTGAGAGACAGAGAGGAGGAGCGCAAAAATAAAACCCCGCCCTCTACTCAATATTCCGTTTCAGATGGAAATACATCACTACACTGAAATAAAGTTGGCAGCAACTTCCGGTTCACGCGGACTTTAAAGGCACAATATGTACGATTTTTTAATTAAAATATCCAAAAATCACTAGAACAGTGTTATATATTTTGCTGACTTGTGTACTTACATTATCCCAAATGTTTCGAAGATTGTTTAAATCCAGAGAAATAAGCTATTTTAATTAGTGACACGGACCGTGTCCATAGTGTCATTGTGTCGCCTGCCAATGATGTCATAACCCCTCGATTTCAACTCCCATGATTCCTCACCCAGTCACAGCGTCATCTAACTACGCCTTTGTTTCTTTGTTTGTTTTGAATACGCACCCTCTAGCGGCAAAAAATTACATATTGTGCCTTTAAGCTAGTTGAGAAGCCTGGTTGGATGCACACTAGCATCTCAAGGCACGGACTAGCATCCAAATTCACGCTATTAATTAGAAAGTAAAGAAGCTACTACATTTCTGTGCAGAATCTATCCGCATTTTGGCTAATATATTATCAAACTTAAGGTCTGTTGATAATAAAATTGCCTGCTTTCATATCATAGCAGGTCATTAGGACTAATAGAAAAGTATGAAAATGACATTTTACTCTTTGATTTACATGCATGATTTGAGTCCATCAGCAAGTCTTCAGTCTCTAACTCTGATGAACAAAGTTTTCTTTCTTCGATGTGCAATAAGGCTCATACGTTCGTAGCACCTGCTCTCCTCAAAACTGTCTGGAAAGAATGCACTTCAAATTCACATTCACTTATATAGGCTACCATCAATGTCACAGATTCCCTCTCTGCTTTGCACGATCGTAATCGCAAAATCTCCCTCTACGAATTTAAACTAGTCCCCCCGGATGTTGAAAGACAAGACCGGTCTGATATTAAACTGGCTGGCAGGCCTCAACGCTGACTGACACCGTCCCAATGATAGCGAAATCTAGCAGGTGCGTTCACGCGCTCTCCTCTGATCTGTACACCGACCCACTTGTCTTCTTAGTGTACTCTGTAATAAGCTGCTTCAAAGATCACTATGTATGCTAGCGACCGATAAGATCTACAGTATGGAGTTCTCCTTTCCTTTCACGACGCTGTCTGTCTCGCGCTCGTGCTCTTACTCCGTCTCTCTCCCTCTCTCACTCTTTTGGTTTTCTTAAGAAAATGTCAGTCTAATCATATCTTAATGCTTTGATAACGGGTTATTTTTTCCATGGGAGAAGAACAGATAGTCTAGTGTCTTAAAGGCCGAGAACGGGAATGGAAATGAAAGAAAACACCCTTGAAATTCAATTTTTCTTTTCTTTTCATTTTTCAAGCGCGTGGGTGTAGCGGCTGCGGCGTTTGACCTTATACACAATTACTTAATTGTTTCATTTAAAGACGTCGAAAGATCATACAAACACGTTATAAACAGAAGAAATGTGCTGTGAAGTGTAAATGTGACATTGTCGTGTACTTTTGTTGTTGAAGTCTCTTCCTGCAGACGTGTAAAGGAAAACAAGCTGGCATGTTATAACCGCATGATTCAATTAGTGTGATATTTCATTTATGCCAGCATCAAAGGACGTTCATTGTGATTGATGGCTGCTTATCGGCAACAGAGAATAGATACAGTTAAATTGATTGTTTTAGGGAGGAACTGTGTAAAACGCCGTTATAGGTACATAAAGACAAAGTATAGAAATTGTTCTCTCCTTTATCTTCATAATCCCGAGAGCACCGTCGCTTCATATACTTCCCACAATGCCCATATAGGCTCTTTGTAGTTAAACTTAGTGTAGTGTTGTATTTGGCCAAGTTTAAATGAGCTAGAATGTAAAATGTGAGTGGTGATTGCCTGTGCACAAGTTCCACTGCTGCTGTGATAGGCAGTGCTATTTCAGTTTTCATTGTAAATTTAAAGTTTTAGATGATGTATTTTATAACATGTTTTTAGATTTCTGTTGAGCTATATTTTCTATTTATTTTATTTTAAGTTTTAATTCTTCAGTTAATTTCTGTTTTTAAACATTTCTTTCTTTATTTAATTTGTTACTTGCCAAGTTAGTTTTTAATTATTATTTAATTCTTTCATGTAATATTTATTTTATTTTTGTTTCAATTAACAACAATGATTTTTAGTTTTAGTTTTTGTTAGCAGTAACATTGGTGACAGATTGTCAGACCATTGCTATGAGGTTTCTAAGATGTTCTGAGTGGTTTGTAGCATGTTGCTCATATATATTATGCTTCATCAGAACAGATTTTGAGAAATTTTGCATTACACTACTTGCTCACAAATGGGTCCTATTAGGGCTGCACAGTTAATCGAATTTCTAATCGCAATTACAATTATGGATGCCACAATTACGTAATCGTTCAAAGCGGCAATTAATCATTCAAAGTCCACTTATGTTATTCTGCATGCTTAAGATATGTTTTTTTCTTCATACATGTTATCTTAAGGGTTTTTCCATTGTTTTAGTTTTAGTTTTAGTATAACGTTATAATACCATTCATATTTTTACTTTTTTTTATCATTTAAAGAAGAAACCAATCCAATGTATATTTGACATTTGAGGCTTAATACTATAGAAAAGCACTAAAGGTTTTTCAGTTAGAGTGTTTTCAGCTTGTTTATTTTCATATAAAAATGAATGCATTTTTGCAAATGAATGCACAGCATGCAGTTGCATCAAACAATGGTATAAACATCATTCAATGTAAATTGTGATAATCGTAATTAATAATCGCAATTACAATTTCAAGGGAATAATCGACAATTATGATTTTTGCCATAATCGTGCAGCCCTAGATCCTATGCAGTGAATGGGTGCCATCAGAATTAGAGTCCATCCCAGGTTGTCCGGTCACATCAAAATCCTCCAACATATTTGTTTTAAACTGTTTTGCAGTGTTTTCACTTATATACAGTGCTTGGTCTGTGCATAGTTCTCTTCTGATTCAGACAGGACAACTTTTTCACTGGAGAAAGCAATATTATGGATAGAGGAATCACACTTTTAACCGGAGGTAATGATTTGAAGTTCTTAACATCTTAATGATGGATTTGTTTATTACAAACACTCAGCTTTTTACTTCACAAGACATTAAGTGATGACCAGGAGTGGTGTGGATTGCTTGTGAATTATTATGATGTGTTTATCAGCTGTTTGTACTCTTATTCTGACGGCACCCATTCACTGCAGATGATCCATTGGTGAGCAAGTGATGCAATGCTACATTTCTCCAAATCTGTTCTGATGAAGAAACAAACTCATCTACATCTTGGGTGGCCTGAGGGTGAGTAAAATTTCACAGAATTTTCATTTTTGGGTGAACTATTCCTTTAAGTACAATTTGTTACAAACTAACAGTTATTAGTGTGAACTTTACGACCCAATTTACAGGCGGCTGGCGCAATTCTACCCTGGTGAATAAAGGGGGGTGGATATTTCTGGTATTTGCTCCATTAGGTGTGACAGACATGTCCCTGTCATATGGCTCCACGGTGCCTTGAGTTCATGTCAGGATACTGATTGTGCTCTTGTTGTTACAGTAAAACCCCGCAGGCTGCCGGCCTGCACCTCTCACACTGCTTTACCGTGTCCCAATCCAGAAACAGCGCTGCACATTGGTTAAAATTACAGTTATGTCAAATCTCCTCATTACTGCCCCAAAGTTTCTGTATAGCATTTCACTGAATCGCTCTCCCCGATGAGTGTCAGACGCACACACCTCCATCGTTAAAGAGCGTGATGGTGATGGTGGATGACAGCAGTCTCTGTGCATCTCCAGCCTCAGCTGCCCATCATCTTGAGTGACAGCTGAGAAAAGGACAAAAAAATAAAACTCCTCCCAAAGGTCTGGCAGCTGCATGTGCACCTGCAATCTCAAGACAGAGGCCTGTACCTACAGAAGCACTTGTTCGCTTTAAACTGGGCCAAACAAAGTACTGCGTCTATACAGATATGAGGTTTGCTGAATGTATTGCTTGCCCCCGCAGGCTGCGGGCCTGCACCTCTCACACTGCTTTACAGTGTCCCAATCCAGAAACAGCGCTGCACATTGGTTAAAATTACAGTTATGTCAAATCTCCTCATTACTGCCCCAAAGTTTCTGTATAGCATTTCACTGAATCGCTCTCCCCGATGAGTGTCAGACGCACACACCTCCATCGTTAAAGAGCGTGATGGTGATGGTGGATGACAGCAGTCTCTGTGCATCTCCAGCCTCAGCTGCCCATCATCTTGAGTGACAGCTGAGAAAAGGACAAAAAAATAAAACTCCTCCCAAAGGTCTGGCAGCTGCATGTGCACCTGCAATCTCAAGACAGAGGCCTGTACCTACAGAAGCACTTGTTCGCTTTAAACTGGGCCAAACAAAGTACTGCGTCTATACAGATATGAGGTTTGCTGAATGTATTGCTTGCTCTTTTTCTGCTTAAGCTTAGCTTTTTTTTAGCATCACAACATAACTCGTCCTGCATCGCTTGAGCTGTATGAGGATGAATGCTACCTCTAATTGTCTATCTTGTTGATGAGAAGTGATTTGAGTTATATTTATTTATTTGCTAGGAAGATGCTAAAAGTGGCACACAAGTGACAAAAATCCCATCTACATTGACTGAAGGCATATTTAAAGACTTGCCGGTGAACTCGTTAGACTTGCGTAAGTAAGCAACAACCACCCCAAACACAATTTCAATATCATTATGAAGATAGCAGCAAATAGCAAACAATAGTGCGCTTGACTGTGCAAAACATTTTGCCACATTAGAGTGCTGCTGCCTGATTTTTTAAATACACCGCAAAATGTAACTGTTATCGACCAGCTCTTTATATAAGGTTGGATATATTATTAGTATATCCAACTTCATCCACATAACTCAACTCGATTGCATATCTCAACTGCTTGTATTGTCACAAAATGTAAATCACTGTATTATCATCCAGCTCTAATCTGCTAAGTGCGACTATAAGGCATGGATATTAAGATAATATAAACATTAACATCATGATTTTCTGTAAAGCTGACTGGAAACAATGTGTATTGTGAAAAGTGCTAAATTTGACTTGACGTGACTTGTAGGTACATGCCAGGGAGTTATAAAAAGTCATAAAAAGTTTTTAAAGTTTTTGCAAGAAGAATCTTGTGTTCACCAATATAATACAATAAAAACAAAACTTATTTTAAATATAATGTTTTGTATGAATGCATGATGGCAAAGCTGAATTTTTCACTCTTCAGTGTCACATGATCCTTCAGAAATCATTCTAATATGCTGATACATTTATTATTTTTATCAATGTTGAGAAGTGCTTAAAAATTTTGTATCAGATCTGTGAAACACTACCATTGAAAAGCGATTATATATATAAAAAAGAAATGATATTAATACTTTTATTCAGCAAGGATGCACTAAATTGGTCAAACGTAACATTTATTTTATTACAAAATAATGATATTTAAAAACAAATTGTTGTTCAATGAACTTTCTATTCATCAACGAATCCTGAAAAAAGCATTGCGGTTTCTCTACAAAACTATTAAGCATTTTCCACATTGACAATAATAAGAACCATCATTAATACTTTAGCACCAATAATAAGCAGCAAATCGGCATATTAGAATGATTTCTGAAGGATCATGTGACACTGAAGACTAGAGTAATGATGCTGAAAATACAGCTTTGCATCACAGGAAAATATGACATTTAAAAATAGAAAATAGTTATTTTTAATAATATTATAATAGTAGTAATATTGCATAACTGTATACTGTTTTTACTGTATTGAATGGGTTGCACGCAAGAGACTTCTTTCAAAAACATTGATATTTATTCAGTGTCACATGATCCTTCTGAAATCATTCTAATATGCTGATTTGCTGCTCAGGTAATCAATGTTGAAAACAGTTGTGCTGCTTAATAGTTTTGTGCAAACTGATTCTCTTTTTCAGGATTCTTTGATGAATAGAAGTCAGATATATATTTTGTGGTGTGTTGCTCTACCCGCATCTCTTCTAAACAGGCACGTTGCTGTAAGGTTTAACACATGTGATTAGAGCAGTGCTCTGAGGACTCCAGCTTACAGCTTCTTCCAGTGCCTTGTTTTCCGCTCTTAATTTCACTTGCATAATACCAAATTGCTTGGGAGGATGCTGTCGGCTTCATCTTTTAATGAGTTGGTTTGCATGGTCTGTAGAAAGCACAGTACGCGGCGGATTTTGGTCGTCTTTTGTGAAACGCAGCTAGCCGTGGTATTGTGTCGGCATCCACTTTGATTTGGGCTAATGGAACCCCACCAAGATATACAATTAGAGGGTTGGATGTGTTAGGATCTAATTCCATCTCATCTCAAAGAGCCATGTGCGTACTGTGAGAGAAAATGGACACAACAACACACCAAAGAAGCCAAATAAAGCCGTTATTAGTTGATCACAAACCCAGAACAGATTCAGAATCAACGCTTCCTGGCTCATTGACCGCCTTGACAAACTATTTACAAAATGAAACCTCATACGCAAATTAATTCCTCTGTTTGATCGGGAAAAGAGAAACTGGGACTGATTTCTGCATTTCCTTTGTTCTGTAGTTTGTAAACCGCTTGGATGGAGTTGAGAGGAAAACAACTAAAACGGCAACAATAGAAACAACAGATTCATTCTGGCTCATAAAGAATTTATCATGCACATTACAGATTCAGGTCAGCTCAGTTTTAATTCATCTGTGCATTGATATATACAAATGTGCAGTGTTTCTGAGAGGTGCAACATAATTTATCTTCATTGCATGAATATGTGTTCTGAAATACTGTATATGGAAGCAGGTAACAGCTCTTGATGGCATCTATCAATCAGGACTGAATAACATTATGAATTAGCTTCCTTTCAGTTCAGATGGATGTAGAATTGGAATATGAATTAGAATGACAGGAAGAGGGTTTTGCTGCATTGCAATTTTTTTTTTTTTTTTGAATAATTATGCATATTGTTCCTTAGATAATGTAGATATGTTTATTTATATAAATATAAAATCTCTCTCTATAAATATATGTGTATTAATTCTAATATTTATTCTATTTCCTTAAATTCAACTTATGCATACAGTTTGCGGCTGTTTTCCAAATTCATGATTCCCAATTCAGTTCTGACTAGCAATCAACCCTGCTGTCAGTGACGTTATATGATGGCCAGGGGTCAAAGGAATGCCTGAAATATTTCTGAGATTGGACAGTGTGTTATTTTTAGAGTTGTGGAATGAGAGGGGAAAAAGTTGAGAGCTTTACAAGTAGGTCAGCTGCAGCATTGCTTCATATCGCTTTCAGTATTATTATCGTCCTGCAGCCCAACTTTTAATCCAGCTTGAGCTGCACCAATTGCACTTTCACGGACATCTTTTATTGTAGTCAAAACTGCTTACAGAACCAAAACTGAGCTTCGGCAAATACCTGAAAGACTTTCAGAAGGGAACGATGGCCAACGGGTTAGATTTGTTGTGCAGATTTGGTCATCAGTGTTGGGTGACATTATTTTTGAAAGTAATGTATTATATTACAGTATCATTGTTCTAGAACTGTACAGTAATGCTATGTTTGGCTTGCAGGTGTTTGTTTGTTTTAACATTCAGATTTTTGTATCATTCAGAAGCTTTAAAAAACAGTCCAAATACAGCTTGAGAAATGTTTTTTGTTTGTTTGTTGTAATTGTGGTGTTGTGCATATTTTTCACTTTCAATGTGCACACACTAACTTATTGTGTCTTGTCTGGTCAAGACGCAATGTAAAGGTGTGGTCACATTTGTCATTGCTCTGTGAAATTTCAATAGGAATCTACATTTTGGGGAGTTTTGGATGAGGGTGAAAGATTGCATCTTGATTATGCATGCAGATTTCGCTCATGTTAAATGTGTTCATGGGAATTCACCACACTAACCAACAGAAAGCTGCTTGGATTGAAAGTAACTTCTGTGTGGGCTGCGCTTCATACATCGCTACACTATTGACAATAGATTGTCTGGAGATTGACAATGATTAGTCTGGGAAATTAAGTCATTATGAGTTGTTCTTGCATGTTTTAGGCTATATCTTTGAAAGATAACCTATGGAAGTCTGTTTCTGTTGCGGACAGAACACAGGAAGCGTGCGGATCCATCTGCAAGGCTTTATTCATTGAGACGTGGTCAAAACAGGCATAGGTCAGACAATGGCAAACAGGTATAATGATGGCAAGGCAAGAGGGATAATCACGTTTTACCTCACAATCTCAGAATTCCGAGATATAAACTCAGAATTGTGAGATATAAACTCCAGTGTGTGAGATCTAAATTTCAATTAAGTCACAATTTTGAGATATAATCTCAGAATTGCGAGCTATATACTTGTAGCCTACTTCTAAGAAAATTTTCAAAATAGTGAGAGAAATGATTTTCTTTTTCTTGCCATTCCAAGCTCATATCTGGCAAATCTCAGTATATGTCTTTCAATGCGGACTTTTTTTTCTCTGAATTATTATAAACTTACATTTAACTTATTTTCTATTTGTTTCCACCATGGAATAAAAAATAGAAAAAGTAATTGTGACTTTTTCTAAAAAATTATTTCAGTTGTGAGTTTATATTTTCTTCTCAGAATTGTGAATTCTGCATTGATAACTCACAGTTTTGACTTTGTCTCGCAATTCTGAGTCTGAATTGTGAGATTAAAAAGTCCCAATTACCTTTTTTTTTAATTGTTTTTAATCCCATGGTGGAAATGGGCTTCCATAATAACTTGAGTATTGTGGTGTATTATAAAAACAGAAGCATGGTACTTTTTTACACCCAAAAACATGACTTGTAAAATTCTACCCACTGTTTGCGAGGGCCAAAATGGCTAGATCAGTCGCAATACTGCATGAGAGCGATGACGGTTTGATTTGTTGATGTTTTAGGCCCTAAAATGTCCCTCTTTTATTTAGTTTCAGTTAGCGGTGTGAAACTGTCTGGTGTTATACGTTCAGACTGAATCGGGTCCTCAGGAAGCGTTTGAGCTGCAGCGTCTCTCCAAGAGCAGAAACACACCAGGTGTCCCTGCAATTAGCTGCTGTGAGATTGATGAGATCTGGCTGGGCTGATGGAATCACCCTTATTACATTACATCTGGACCAATGTCCATTTATTTATGAAGCACCGGAGGAGCAGGTGACTGCGCCGTGATGGAAATGATGAGGTTTATGGTAGCGTGGCCCTCGTTTGAACTGTGACAGGTAAACAAACTAATTGATTTCAGAGGCCCCACGGAAACAGGAGCTGCCACATTTCCCACTTTTCTGTTTGCCGAACAGACGAAGCTGTCATCCGCAGCGGCAAGAACACGTCAAACGCGGAGCCGGTAATTTGTGCTGATGAATGACAAGCCGAGACTCTTGTTAGGTAGACGGCACGCTCATTAGAAAACACATTTTCAGATGTCAGCGTGCCCCCGTCTTCCATTTTCCTCCGTTCTTTAGATGGAGGAAAGGACTAAATAAACGCTGCTTGAATATTGCGATGTCATAGAATCAAGCAGAAGGAACTCAAACCTCAATTGACACGTCTGGTGTATCCGAGCGTGTTTTGAACGCTGACAGCCATCTGCGAGGGGTTCCTTTCACTCCTGCTAATGAGCGCCGTGTCACCGCGGCCCAATCTCCTCTGGACCGTCCCGGGAGACACGTTACAGCTGTCGGGCCCCTCGGCTCGATCCTGCAGCTCGCAGCGAAGAGCCTCAAACGACATCGACTTCCGCCGCCAGAGAAAACACAAAGCCTCCGCTGACTCGCTTTCATGAGCGTGTTTGTGCACATGAAGGGTTTGTCAGAATGAGTTGAAATGTAAACTAGCGTGTGAACGCTGCTTCTGTACCTGCTGGTGGTGCGTTTAAGTTCTGCAAGTAATGCAGTTGAGTCTTGAGACAAGATCGAGTTGAATCAGTATTCAGTTGTGTGTGTGTGTGTCACTGAAGTCACAACATTTAGTCAGAATGTCCAGTGGCTACAAACACATTTGTGTAATAAACATGGTTTAAATGTAGACTATACTCTAAATTAATTTACTAAATATACAACAAGAACTGCAAGGACTTGTGGGAGAGACCGGGGCTAGTTGTCACCCCAGTGTAGAGTTAGGCTGTGTCTCGCTAAATGGTTTCGAGTCAAAAGTCCTGTCACACAAATGCTTGCTTTTGTCTAGGTGATTTGTATGGTGTTTCGCAAATCTCTTAAAAGATATTCAGTCCTTCAAACTAAAATTGCAATATCGTCATATTTTTGTAATAGCTACCAGATTCTCAGTACCGTTTTCTCAGGACAGAGATGTCAGTTGTCACTTGCTTATGTAAATTTGCATAATTTGTTTCAATATTTTTTTTAGATAGTTTGATATTTATGTTCCTGTGGCTCAGTGGTTGAGCATTGCGTTAGCAGTGCAAAAGGGAAATTCGAGAGGCTCTCTGGTGAGCATCTCTATCTGTGACACACTGTCAGTATTGTTGAGGGGTTTGTGCCGTCTATGACATTATTCACTGCATCATACGACAGGTTGGGATGGACAGGGAATATTATTACAATAATAACCACCTCCATGTTCATAACAATAATAATAAGAACCGTAATGGTTTTAAAGAATTGCAAGCAGCATTATCACTGTCCTCTCCACAGAAACACGAGACATCACCGGCTCTGAACATCCTTCACCTTTGTAAGTAATAAATTGTTAAATGATGATTTAATTATGAACTCATGGGCTTAGACTAACAATGTCTTCATCCTTTTGTTTATGTGATGTGTTAAATGTGCTGCAATATTTATATGGTTTAACATTTAAGTCACAGATTTAAAAAAAATCTATGAATGTCACTACATTCAATTCAATTCAATGTACATTCAATTATAAAATATAGCATTTATTTTAAAGAAAGATGGCACATGGTCAAGCGAAATCGAGTCCATCAAATCCATTTATAATACTGTTTTCTTACTAGAAATGATGTCACTTCCCTAGGCTTTAGTTATTTAAAGGAATTTTACAAAATAATGACAGAATGAACATTGCAATTGAGGAAAATGGAAAAAAAAAAAAAAAAAATTTATCAAAAATTAAAAATATCCACAAGATGACTTTTTAAAAAAAATATATATATATTATATATCAAATAGAATTTTTGTAAATATACATTAAAAAAATTATTTTATATCTCATTACAAAATATTCTAATTGTATGTATTTTACATCTCAGAATATTAC
>NW_015662934.1:1198529-1228588 GCF_001515625.1 Sinocyclocheilus rhinocerous
ACAGGTAACATGTTTCGTAACTTGGCAATGTTTCTAAGATGGAAGAATGCTGTTTTTGTAACATGGGAAATATGATTTTCAAAAGACAAGTTGCTTGTACATTCAATTATAAAATATAGCATTTATTTTAAAGAAAGATGGCACATGGTCAAGCGAAATCGAGTCCATCAAATCCATTTATAATACTGTTTTCTTACTAGAAATGATGTCACTTCCCTAGGCTTTAGTTATTTAAAGGAATTTTACAAAATAATGACAGAATGAACATTGCAATTGAGGAAAATGGAAAAAAAAAAAAAAAAAACTTTATCACAAATTAAAAATATCCACAAGATGACTTTAAAAAAAATATATATATATATTATATATCAAATAGAATTTTTGTAAATATACATTAAAAAAATTATTTTATATCTCATTACAAAATATTCTAATTGTATGTATTTTACATCTCATAATATTACAATTACATATTTAAAATTAAGACTTTATTCTGGAAAATTTTTAGTTGGCTTGTACAATGACTGTTATTAGGGTTTTTTAAAAATATAACTATTTTTTTAAATATTGGAACTTTTTTTAACATGACACTAAAATGTACATCATAACTAACCTGATTTTCATATTTTAAAATTGTGTCTAATATTTTACCTTGGATTTTACAACCATATGGAGGCAAGAAAATGTACTGCCAAAAACACTATTTTAACTTAAGACAAAAGTATTGTGATGTTTTGTGGTTGTCAACATTAGTGGAGCATGTTCATAGTTAATGTGAAATATGAAATGTGCTTATGGTTACTCTGCAGGAAACCTGTGAGAAATAACATCATACAGCCACTAATATTTACCTTGAGACCAAATTTCTTACAATTGCAAAAAAAAAAAAAGTTATTTCTGGTAAAATCTCTAGCAATATTTGGCTTTGGTTTGGTTTGGTTTTTGCATCTAATGCAGAGACATTACAACATTTTTTAAATGTGGCTCAATTGTTCAAATGCATTTCAGGGCCACTATATATGCTAATGATCATAATAAGGCTTGAGAATTAAAAGCACGTTAGTTCTTCACAGCGTGACTCCTGCAGTGATCTGTGCAGCAGTCTTTGTCAGTGATTGTGAACCTGAGTTGGATGAAACGTGGCGCTCTGATCGCAGTCTGATAACCAAAACGGATCAATAAGTGTGTTGTAAAGGTTAAATGACGCTCTGTACTGTGTTGTCATGGTGCAGTGTGAGTCAGGATGAATGATAAGAGCGGCGCGAAACTACAAGCCACTAACATGGCCTTATATCATGCTATAAGTAAATCAGAAGAAGGATTCAGCCATCAAAATCTCTGCGTGTTGAAATGAGAAATGTGTTGAAATTTGCAGTGCTCTGTGGGCTTGTGCTGCATTCCCAGGCTGTGTGTTGCTGACGGCGCTCCTGATGCTGCTGTGTTCTTCTCCAGGAGGATTAGACACTTCCTGAATTACGTAAGTGAGCTAATGAACTGCACACACTCCCACACACACACACACACGCTCATACACACTCCAGTCCCTGTGGGGACCTCAGACAGACAGTCTATCCTCTCTCCCCCGGGCCTTCTCACTGCCTGCTATATACACCAGAGAGAGAGAGAGAGAGAGAGCAATACATGAACTGTACCGTTTATTCAAGGACACAGAGACAGAGTAAAAATGTTTGTGACTATCACTGTTTATCTGTAATTATTCTGATTTGAAAAGTTTACTACCATGTTATTCGTACTCCTCCTGTATACGGTATGCGTATTGAGTGTATGCACATTTGTGAAATACTTTTTTTTATTTTTTTATTTTTTTACATTTTTCAGTGATTAATGAACTGGATGTAATTACAGCCATGGTTTTCCTTGACTTGTTTTCTTGACTTTTTTTCTTATATATATATATTTCTTATTATATATATGTATATATATATATATATACTGTATATATATATATATATATACAGTATATGTGTGTGTATGTATCATTATAAAGCTTTCATTATTGTTTAAAAATATTGTTTAAATACTGTAATAAATATTGTTTAACCTTTTAAAATTGTATTTTTACTCATTTTAGTAAAAACTATATAAATTCTATATATAACTATATATGCAGGGTAGTCCAGATGCAAAAGCCTCTAAGTGCCGTCTGAAATTTTCTACTAAAATTTGTATTTTTATCAGGCTCCTATGTTTGTCACTTTAATGGCAATGCAAAAAAAACCTATTCATTGCCATTAAAGTGAAATTACTGAACCTGCACATAGGAGCCTGATAAAAATGATCATATTAGAAGAAATGTCAAAGGGCATATATATGAATATATGTGTTTGTGTGTAGTATGCAAGTTAGCTCTGAGGAAAATATATAAAAGTAGATTACCTCTGTCATTTAGACTATACAATATACTACATTCACCAATTTTATTATAACCAATACTGTACCAAGTTGTTTCCACAATGATTTTTAAATGACACACATACAAATTTGTAATGTCATTCATGTTTGCTCAGCTTGTGAAGATCATTCTGAAACGACTAGAATGCGTTAAATGAGAGCATTGTGTGAATGTGGTGTCTATTCTCAAGGTCAGCGATGTTTCCTTACACTTCATCATATGATGTCATGCAAATACCAGTTGTAAATCAATTAAAGCGTAAATTAATTTGTCTGATTCATTCCACAGATGTTGTCGGCCATGAGGAGGGTTGTTTGCATCTGAATACTCTCATGTCCAGAACGAGCAATAAGATGGTGAGTATTATTTCCTTTATTCAGATAACGGCACAAAAGGACAAATCAGTCGTCCTTGGATCTGCTCCTCCACACAAAAAAATATCAACTATTGTGAGTGTTTCAATTGCGGGAACATGATGTATTGTTTTCATTGTAGCAATGAGCTTAGTAATTGTAATGAGTACGTATTAATTCCCCAATGAACGTCAAATATTTAGATTTACCCCTTAATTAAAATGTGTACTTGAATGCTTATCTCCTCTGCTATATTACCTCTACTGTGAACAATTATGAATTTCTTTAAAGACACTCGCTTCCATAAGCTAATTGTTTTCTATTTTTTTCAGGGAGACTTTATCAGAACTGGCCACTATTTAACAGAAATCACAGTAACTATTGCATAGGTCGCTTGTTAATTAATGGTCTAAGATGCAATTAAATTACAGATGCACATCCTAATTTACTAACCAACTTCTCTTAATCCTGTGTAATTTCAGAGGGATCTTGTTAAATCGAAAAGCAGAGTGATCAGGGTGGCAAAGTGCTAATTAAGCTCTGAATGGGGGGGGCTGCATCAACAGAGCACAGGGATGATCCTTCGCTGTCTGTTTACATCGCTGCAGTGCATTCTGGGAGGTCACCCCACAACCTGGGGCAGGCATACTGTTCTGCTGCTCTGGAAAAAAAAATGGGTAAGACAGATAAAAACAGCACATCTAAATCCCTTCGGCTCTGTGTTTACGGACACAGACGGCTTTATCTGCACTAATGTCATCAACATTTAAAGCAGGAAACTTTATTTCCAAGAACTGAAGCCTTTTCACACAATATGTGGACGGTGAGTTATTTGTTGCTGCAACATAAGCACATATTTTCTGTTTTGAAGGGGTTTCTCATTGGTAAGAAAAGTCTCTTTAATGTCCCATTTGTTTCTTCTTGACAGAAATATGGTAACTGAGGCTTCGTCCACACGAAGCCAGAGCTTTCCCTATCCGGTCTTTTTTCCCCCTCGTCTCAAGAAATATCTGCCTCCGTGTGGACGGGGCCTCAGTCTCAGATTTTTCTGCTCCTCTAGTGGTTCAAAAGAGATCTCAAAAATGTCTCTAACTGTACTCAGATTTGACAAGATACCAAAGATAAAAAAGCTCAACATTTCTCAGCAAATCCTTAATTAGGCCTTCTTTGTAGACATTTCTTGTGAGCAAAAAGTAATCTCTTGTCATCTCAGAAGTTTCAGAGGAGATCTCAAAAATGTCTCTAATTTTCCAATATGTGCTACAATAAGATATCAGCAATCTCTGAATGAACATGTCTCAGTAGATTCTTGTTTTTCTCTTGTCATCTTGCATGTCGCTCCTCTAGAGTTTCAGAAGAGATCACAATTTCTCAAAATGTGCTCAGATTTGACAAGATAACAGGGTCTGCTCTCAAAGGTGAGAAATTTCATTATGAATTCAACATTTTTCAAAGTTTGCAATCGGATATCTCTGAATAACAATGACTCAACAGATTGTTTTTTGGGGTTTTTTTTTTTTAGAAAACGATTCCAGTCATCTTACATATCATTCCTCTAGAGTTTCAGAAGAGATCACGTCTCAAAATGTGCTCAGATACCAACAAGATACCAAGGTCTTATCCCAAAGGTGAGAAATTTCATTATGAACTCAACATTTCTCAACAAATCCTTAGTTAAACATGATTATTAGGCTTTTCTTGTGGGGGGAAAAAAGACTTGGTTAATCTTGTCATCCCTAGGGTTCAGAAGAGATCTCAAAAAAGTCTCAAACTTTCCTCAAATTTTTCAGTATACCAAAGTTTGCAATCAGATATCTCTGAATAACCATGTCGCAACAGATTATTGTTGTTGTTGTTTTTTCTCTCTTGAGAAAACAACTCCAATCATTTTGCATTTCGTTCCTCTAGAGTCTAGAGGTTCAGAAGAGATCACAATGTCTCAAAATGTGCTCAGATACCAAGGTCTTCTCCCAAAGGTGAGACATTTTAGTATGAACTCAACATTTCTCAACAAATCCTTAGTTAAATCTCTTTTTCAGACTGTACTTGTGGGGAAAAAAGACACTCCTGTCATCTCTAGAGTTTCAGAAGAGTTCTTAAAAATGTCTCAAACTGTGCTCAAGTTTTCCAATATACCAAAGTTTGCAGTTAGATATCAGCAATCTCAGAATGAACTCAAACTTTTCTCAACAGATTCTCTAGTAGTAGTATCCAGATTGTTCTCTGACAAGATGACTCCAGTCATCTTGAATGTTATTCCTCTAGAGTTTCAGAGGAGATCTCACCAACATCTTAATTTTGGTTTGGGTTTGATAAGATACCAAAGTGTACTAAAGGTGAGTGATTACCAAATCAATCACAGAATTCACAGTTATGTCATTTTAAAACCCTGATAATCTCTCGTGTCATCTCTGGAGTTTCAGAGGAGATCTCAAAAATGATTCAAACTTAAAGTGAGAAATTTTATTATGAAATCAAACATTTCTCATCAAATAATCTGATAATCTGTCTATCCACATTCATTTTATAGCTCTGTACTCCTGTCAGCAATCATTTCATTTTTATGTCTCCAAAGGAATTTTAAGAAAAACATCTGAGAGAAAGTTGACACTTAAATGAAACATAATGGAGGGACGCATTAGCCAAATTCAGTCGAGACTACAGACGTTTCTTACCACAGGGTATTAAATGACAAAGTCCAAATCAAATCTGAAAAATGAGGTATTGCGGTAAAACAACTTTGCAACTCTGTCACTGCGAGTCAAATATTTTACATTTGTCTCATGCTTGTTGACCACAATTTCCCTCATTTTTAAGTGTCTCGTGTGAGGAAAACGTGGCCCCCGTCATATACGGTTAAGATGCCTTCCTCTGGGCTTTAGGGAATCAGACAGACAACATGGCTGCCTCTGATTAAGAGTGTAAGAAATCCTGTTACACACTTGCAGCTGAGCGCCTGAGAATATCACCACTCTCATTATTGGGCTGGGATTTGAAGAAGGGCTTGTAGCGTTCCTCATTGGGAAAATGTCTACAAACATCTTTTCATCCTTTTTCCTCTATATTTTACTCCCTCAGTCCATTTAGTTTCATCAGTCTTGTAAAACAATGAGTTGTCATGTTTCTTTTCTGCATGCATTCGTATGGTCAAGGTGACTCTTTGCTAATGCGTGAAATAAAAGAATTGTGTAGTGGGAAATGCTTACAGCTGTCTGTAGCACTCTGCTTCCACAACAAGATCTTTTAGTTTTCCTACATGTTGCATCATAAAGAACAGACAAAAGGAAAGTTGCATGGTCAGTAAAACATTTCAATGGACTATGCTTAAGGTTAGTCCATCATGTAAGAGTTGATTTTTTATTTTTGTTTTGCGGCTGAGAGATTTGAGAAGAATTAGAGAACAGTTGAATGAAACAAAAAGAAATGTATGAGAAGGTACTGATTATCTTTCATTCGATTGTGCGGTAACTTGCTACTAAATGAGTATATGAATGATTCTTTTAGTGTCATTAATAGAATTTTTTATTTAAAAAATATTTATAAAATTCTTAAAATATTATAGATTTTTTTTAAAAAAAGTAAATTATTTTGAAATATTTAAATTTATCTAAACATTTTTATTACAACATAACTTTTTATGCAACAAATCAGAAATGATGCTAACTTAAATCTAATTTTAAAGCCTTAAAATACAGATCGATAACTCGTAAGTTTGAGACTGATTTGAGAGTTTTGAAAATTATGAAAAAAAGCATGATGAGTCACTATTTAAAAATAACCGGTTCATAAGAGTCATTTGTTCGTAAACTACATTGTGTTTGTAGTGATGTACAACCAAATTGCAAACTCTTCTTTTAAAGTTTCAGTGATGGCACAAACTGTGTTCTGTCCACATGGACGGAAGTATATAGACATTTGTGAACCGTTACTGAACGCCAGGTAAAAAAAATAGGTTCTAGTATTCAAAAGCTTCTCTCCATTCAAAAGCTTAGCTGCGTTGTGCATTTATTGTGCATTTGACACAACAGCTTGTGTGGGTTCAAACTCCCAATTTTAGAGCGTTTGTTTATGAAATGCTCTTTAAAGGATTAAAGTACACCGAGTTTGAGAACACGTATACAACACAGAGACTTTACTCCGTAATTACAGTCGTGCCCGCACCAGCAATTTGTTCCTTGACACAAAGCATAAAAGTCTTTCCTAAACGCCGACCGTACATACGCATATCAACTTTTCGAGGCCATTTTGATCCCTCTAGACTTCCTATCAATAACATGTCCCCCGATCAGCCGGCAAACTGCAAAACACAGTCGAGGCGGCAATTAGCGCAAATTAACAGACATTTTCAAAACCGTCTTTGCTCAGAAAATGGCCGCTTTGTAGTTCAAAAGCATCCCATTTTGGCCCTCGTGTGGGAGTTCTTCCAGCAATTGCTTAAATCCTAAAATAAGTAGGCCTACTGCAATCTCCAGGCACAGACACACTGTAATGCTTTAAAAACAATTTAGAAACTGTCATCGTTGTAATTACAGTAACTAATTACCGTCCTCGGCAAACAAATAGCTTAACATAATATGGCGGCCCAATCAATTTTGAAGAAATGCAAATTCCGAGCGCAAAAGGGGGGGGCATTTTGGCAAACCTGAAAAGGAATTCCGGAAATAATGCACTTTGTTTTATCCACACATAATTCCCAGGGAATATCATATCATAAATATTTGCATTCAGTTCTTATCAGGACATTTGCATTTGCCTCTTATCAGCCGGCAAACCAGGCACCGGCAGATAACGAGAGCGGCTTCCACGCCATACACACATTTCTAATGAGACACGTCCCAGGCTGATATCATATTTTGGCTAGAACTTTATCGCCAAAACGAGGAGGTCATTTTCTCCTAGAGTTGGCTCATCTTGGAGCTGTCTTTGAGTTGTTGCTTTTTTCTCTCATTTGATGTGATTCAACTCAGATTCATTTTTTAAAAGCCCGCAAAAAAAGGATTATTCCTTTTCTTCTCGCGACCGCGACTGCCTGCTATCAGTGGCACGTATGCTAGCGGTGATTATCGCCACGTCACAAACTATTTCAGTTTTATCTGTGTATTATTTTATTTGCCACTGCATCATCCCTTGAAAGAGGGCGGGAGGAGAGAGAGAGAGAGAAAGAGAGAGCGAAGCTCATCTGCATGAACCGTCGTCCTCGCAGCACAAACAGACAGCTTGCCGCCGTGCCCATCTTCTTCAATTACTACACGTATGGAACAGTTAGCGGGGGAAAAAAATGAAAATAATTGTTTGATAACGTTTTCAAAAAGGCATTCCACAATAACAATTTCATGGCGCATTGCGGAGTGTAATTATAAATCAGGCGTTTTTCTCGGACAGCCAGAAAAACACTGGAGGTCAAGTGAAGTGTCCTAGTCAAATGCTGCTCTCATTAGCACAATCTGCTATTATCTGTTAATTATTTCTCTGTTGCTCCAAACCGCTGTGCTGGGCGCTGGGCGTCCGTCTACCCACGCGCCTCTCAAATCAGTCACCTCTCCAGAGCCGGTACTTGTGCGAATGCGTTCGTTTGCATAAATTACAAAAATCATTCGACAAAATGCTATGTTTTCTTTTGATGTAACCATAATCAAGAGAAAAAAAAACCACAAATATATGTTGACTCTCACTGTTTTCCAACTTATTTTCTGGGCGTCTGTCCTTATCGCTTTTCTACAATTAAACGCATTGCTACGCTGAAAAAATAAACAGTAGGAAATTATAAAATCCATATGTGACCTACCATAATATGTACAGAATCTGGTGCAAAAACAAACCTATCTAGGAGTACACTAAAAAAAGTTTCAGGTTAGTAATTTTTTTTTTTAAATAATTGTTTGATAACGTTTTCAAAAAGGCATTCCACAATAACAATTTCATGGCGCATTGCGGAGTGTAATTATAAATCAGGCGTTTTTCTCGGACAGCCAGAAAAACACTGGAGGTCAAGTGAAGTGTCCTAGTCAAATGCTGCTCTCATTAGCACAATCTGCTATTATCTGTTAATTATTTCTCTGTTGCTCCAAACCGCTGTGCTGGGCGCTGGGCGTCCGTCTACCCACGCGCCTCTCAAATCAGTCACCTCTCCAGAGCCGGTACTTGTGCGAATGCGTTCGTTTGCATAAATTACAAAAATCATTCGACAAAATGCTATGTTTTCTTTTGATGTAACCATAATCAAGAGAAAAAAACCCCACAAATATATGTTGACTCTCACTGTTTTCCAACTTATTTTCTGGGCGTTTGTCCTTATCGCTTTTCTACAATTAAACGCATTGCTACGCTGAAAAAATAAACAGCAGGAAATTATAAAATCCATATGTGACCTACCATAATATGTACAGAATCTGGTGCAAAAACAAACCTATCTAGGAGTACACTAAAAAAAGTTTCAGGTTAGTAATTTTTTTTTTTTTTAAAGAAATTAATACTTTTTCTCAGCAAGGGCACATTCATTTGGTCAAAAGTAAGAATGAAAATATTTATAGTGATACAAAAGTTTTCCATTTCAAATAAATGCTGTTAAAAAAAAACTTCTATTCATCAAAGAATAGTGGAAAAAATTTGTCTCGGTTTCCGCAAAAATATTAAACTGTTTTCAACATGCTTGAACAGAAAATCCGCATATTATTTAGGATGATTTCTGAGGGATCATGCGACACTGAAGACTGGAGTATAATGATGCTGAAAATTCAGCCTTGTAATCACAGGAATAAATTACATTTTAAATTGTTAAAATACAAAACTGTTATATCAAATAGTATTTTTTTTTTTTTACTGTTTTTACTGTATTTTCAATCAACAATAAAGCAGTCTTGGTGAGCATAAGAGACTTCTTTCAAAAACATTTAAAATTGTACTAACCCCAAATTTTGTGAAAATAAATTTTTTAAAGTTAAGTGTAACTTCTGCTCTATAAAACGTTTGTTGTTCAAAGAGTTGTTCACGACTATACTTATTGTCCAAGTATATTTAACTGGGTTGGGAAAACATATTGTAACATGACACGCATCACCTTGAAATCTATGGGAATGTGTAATGTGCTGAAGTAAACATGTAGGTCAATGCTACCACATCAATGCTAACGCAATCTCTGTTTACTGCTATCTCTGCTCTGGGCTCGTTCTGATTCTGAAAGAACACAGATACAGAGGAATGAACTGATACGTGTATCTCGAGCAGACCGATCTCTCATTTTTGGAGCATATTAAATGTCTTGCATCTCCCTGTCTGCTAACGCTAGTAGTGGCTAAGTTATCTCACCTCTGTTATTGTCTTGAAATCTTATCATCATCTTTGTTTAAACAGAGAGGCCAGCACATTCCTATTCTGTTCCTGCTGTTTTCCCTTCATCCAGTGCACCTCCAAAATGTTGGTTGCATGCTCAACTTCATTTAGACCACAAACTGAAAAAAAAAAACACACACACACAGATTTATCACTGTGATAAGTGTTTTATTAAACTTAAATGTCATTCATAATGTACTGCTATCTCCTTGTGTGTTTCTTCGAAAAGAAAGTCATATGGGTTTGGAATGAGATGAGGGTGAGTAATTGATATTATTATTATTATTATTATTATTATTATTGCTGTTGTTGTTGATGTAATATGATTGTGGATATCTATCAGGTCTGTAATAATAATAATAATAAAATCATATAATCATATAACTAATAATAATAATATGTGACTTACATATAAATATAATTATGTATTAATAAATTATATAATAATGAAATTATATCACATCATTATTATTATAAATATACAAATCACACATATTCAGTCACTTGTTAAATGTCTACAATAATATAATAATAATAAAATAATTAGCATTTATATACACTGAATATACATACACACAAACACACACACACACACACACACACATATACAGTATATATATATTTATATACTGTATATATATATATATACTCACATAATGATTTATTTATATAAGTGACTTTATATCTTCGTTCCAAGACTCATTCTTGGATATCTTCCAAAAAAATTTATGTCATGAGCAAATTTGATCAGATCCAGTGCTAGTTCTTCCCAAGAAGTGCTTATTGTAGCATCCTTAAACTTGTAAACTGGTGAACTGATAAAATCCAGTGCACTAACGCCCTGAAATTTTGTAAAACCAGCTAATCAGATCGCAGCTTGCGACTACAGCCAGCTTTTGACATTTTTGTGTGTATTATGCATCAGATGGTTTGTAGGCAGTCTGTGAGCGTGCCGTCTGAAGCTCAGACTAGAATGGAGATGGAGATCTGTGAGATAACCCAATCTTTAATGGATTCAGTTGACAATGACTCTATCAAAAGCTACTGATGACATTTAAGTTGTAGTGGATTTTAGGGATAAACGTTTCCTTCTCTCGCTTCTCACATGGTGGAGGGGCAGAGGATCAGACAGACATGAGGAACCAAGACTCATTTACACAGATGAACATGTGGACAAAAGTCAGGTAGAAACCATCACAGTGTACATAGCAAGATTTAAGTGAAAGTGACGTGACATGTGGCCAAGTATGGTGACCCATACTTGGAATTAGTGCTCTGCATTTATCCCATCCAAAGTGCACACACACAGCAGTGAACACACACACACACCGTGAACACACACCCGGAGCAGTGGGCAGCCATTTATGCTGCGGCACCCGGGGAGCAGTTGGGGTTCGGTGCCTTGCTCAAGGGCACCTCACCGTATTGAAGGTGGGAGAGAGCGCTGTACATTCACTCCCCCCACCTACAATCCCTGCCGGTACGAGACTCGAACCCGCAACCTTTGGGTTACGAGTCCGACTCTCTAACCATTAGGCCACAACTTCCCCAAACAGTTTTAACAGTTACTTACAGATTTTAAGTAAATCTTTGGTTGTTTATAGATGTTATGACATGTTTTAAGAACAAAGGTAACATGTTGAGATTTTTCAGTATGGTTTTCGACTGTTATTACCTTGCTTTATATACAGTATTTATATATTTATTTACTTTTTTCCCCCAGTGTGAACCAACATTGGATATGTTCATTTGTCCTATTTTTATGATTGAATTACATTTACCGTCATCTGATCATTTGTCATCTAAGGGGCTGTTCACACAGAATGCGTTTTTCCATTCCAATGCGTGACTTTTCCATTGTTTTTCTATGTAAACACGCTAGACGGATGTATGACCTATGCACTCATGTCTTTTGCAGTGAGCGCCACGTTTTCAAGACGCTGTGTTTAAGTTAAAAGATTTACAACAGTGGACCAATCAGAAGACCCTGGAGACGGGACAGGTGTTGCAAGCTTGTGTTTACAGTACCAAGTTGGCATGGCGACTATTTTATTTGACAGCAACAGGGTGGAGGAGGCATTCTGTGCTGCGATTTTATTTATTTTTTTCTTCTTTTTTTAAAACCATACCTGAGCACTGCGTCTCACATTTTTAGGCTACACTTACACTTGTGCGTTTTCATTTTAAAGCGCATAACTTTTGCTACGGTTATGCCTATCGTTTACACTACCCCGGCGTTTTGAAACTCAAAAACGGAGACTTTCGAAAACGCTGCAGACCCCGTTTTAGTTTGAAAACTCCGGGTTTGCGTTTCAGTGTAAACGGACCAAAACGGAGACTTTTGAAAACGATGGCATGGCTGCTCACATTCACTCTTCGTATCCTTGACGACCGTGTAAACAATAACATCATGCTCATTGTTGTACCCATTTATATGTATAGGTAGATTCCCCATTCGACCGCTCCAAGTCCGCCATCTAAGTAATAGGGAATCTACCTATACATATATATGGTTGTACCTGCATGCATGGTCATGTGACATGCGTTTTTGGTTGTGTTGTGTAACAGAGATAATTTCTGAAACGTAGTGAAAACACCAGTGTAGACGAGGATCGTTTTCATTTTAAAACGCCATTTTAAAACAAAAACGCACTAGTGTAAACAGGGCCTTAGACGCAAAGATGCATTTTGTGTGAACGGCCCCCTAACACTATTAAAGTCAAAATGAAAGTCAAAACTACAAATGTTAAAATAAATACCCAATTTTCATACTGTACATTATGTTGTGATATCTAATTTCACTTGTAGTACTTTTTGTTTTTAGTGTTTTTTATTTATTTAGACAAAATAGCATAGAATATTCTTTCTTTCTAAAAAATAATTTTCAAAATGTTTGTATCAACATATTGAACAACATAGATTGTAATGTGTATTATTATTCGAGCTTCACTCTTACTGTGTCCTTGTAAGAGGACTTTGACCTGAGAGAACATTTCTCTCAGTCTCTCTCTACAAACACTGAAAAAGGCCTGTTTGGGGTTTGGAAATGGCATATGAGGGAGGACAGGATGGGGTTGGGTGGAGTCGTGCCGATTAAGTGATTGGAAGCATTCGGCCGCTGAAGCGCTTTTCTTCAATCCTGCAGATAACATCGTCCCTGCGCTCTTTATCTTTCTTCTTGAACTTCTTTTAAACATCCATCCCTCCCTCACTCTCTCTTCATTACATACTGTCCGCTTCTTCTGGCGTCCACTTTCATTACTGAGACTTATCTCATTCACCCTTCCGCTGTCACTCCCGTTATTGTGTGGCGGGGATTTTCAGATTATCTGTTCCCACAAACTCTTCACACCGTGCTCTGTGAGATCGGCCCAAGGAGCTAAAAAATGTATTTATAAGTGAGGTAAATTAATAAAGCTGTCATTGAGAAATGGGCCACTCACGTGTTTGCACGGTTGATGGTGCTTTGATTGGTGTGGAAAAGTTCATTTTGAGGGAAGCGATGCTTTGTGGCCTTATTAGACCCGACTGGCCCCTGATTCTTGGGATTTAAAGCGAACGGCTTTACTCAGCTCTGCAATAGCAGTCAGACGCTCGCTCTTCTATCAGTCCTGCTGTATACTAAATCAAATTCACCAGGACAGACGGAGAGAAACCCTCATGAGACAGCTCTGTGATGTATAAAGAGAATCATTGTGCGATGATCATGATGCTTATTCATAATATTCAAGCATTATTTTGTTCTGTTGTTCTCAATTCCAAAAACATAGTCAAAAATTTTTAAACATTTATTCAGACACCTTCAACATTTCTCACATTCTCTGTTTATTCGCTATAGTTTAGAAAATGGTAATAAAATATGACAAGAGCTCAGAGTTAAACTGTCAGAACAAATCCATCTTGATAATGTCAGATAACTTTGATAGAAAGGTATGTAATGAATTAGGTTAAATAGCTGTCAGCTGTTAAATTGAAGTACACAATTAGATAATACCAAGCAATGCTTAATTTTGTTCAGTCTGTAAAAAGTAAAACGTGTGAAAGTGTAAGTGTAAAAAGGTCGCATTAGCAATGAAAGAAAAACACTTCAGCAGAACATGGTCAGGTCAATGTGTCTGAATAATTTTTGGTCCCAAATTTTTATCAATTTTACTGGTAGTCCATGAAGAATTTTGGGTATGATATGTCACAGTTTACTTTATTTTGCTATCCTCACTTACATAAATGAACTATAGTGTCCTGCACCCACTAGTAAAAAAAATATCAAAAATTATATCTAGTGTCTAAATAATTTTTGGTTTGACTGTAAACATGTATCTGTTTTTTAATTTTAAAATAATAATGCCAATAAAAAGGCTTTGTGGTACAAGATTTGAAAAAAAATTGAGAATAAATTCAGTCCCATTTCAGATACTGGGTGTGATGTTTATATGTAAAACTCTGCCATCAAATATAATGATTGTGTAAAGTTATCAAGTGCCACATTTGGGTCAGTTCCCAACACTCCCCACTTCTTCCATTGGTCGGGGAAAATGAATAGTCCCACTACTAAGTCATGCTATTGGTTGAGACAGTGTTGCTACATGTCGACTCCACATGTCTCTTTCAATCAGATTTGAATTTGGATCATATTTTCAGATTGATCTGCTAACATAATGGCTTTCTATTCTGATAGAGCTATCAGTCATATTTTATAAATGCATGTTATTGATCTTATTGTGAACGATTTAGTCATGCACCTTTCAGTTTTTATAATTATTTTTTGTTACCTTGTTATGTTTAATCAATGACCGACTTCTCTCTGGTGATATATCTCAGACTTTTCCAATCATTTAGGCCAGTCAAACCCTCCCATTTCTCACAATCGACTGCAAACGTGCAATCAGATGTGCCTCCATCCAATCAAAAACCAGTAAATCGAATCAAGACCCGGCTCTCAGTTTTTTTATGAGAAATTACAGAACAAAAGATATGTTGCTACTTCTGTTTCCATTGTGACATTAAAATAACACATAAAACACAAAAGCTATTGAGAACATTAATCACTATAAATATGCAGTTTTAGCATAACCAGATTGAACGAGCCAAGGTATTTTTTTAGATCTATCTATCTATCTATCTATCTATCTATCTGTCTGTCTGTCTGTCTGTCTGTCTATCTATCTATCTATCTATCTATCTTAATTGGCAGTAAACATATTATATTATATTGTACTAAATTAGGTTAGATTAAACAGCACTTCTTAGTAATGAATTCTAAGTTTTAAATGCCTTTAGCGTGAAGTTGGGTCTTATTAATATTCCGCCTTGTCCTGGGACACTTCCTCAAAATTGTATTTTGTGCTTAATTTTCTTTTTGTGCTTCAATTTCTATTTACTGCATTACACCACCGGCCACTGAGACTAAATGCGGAATCAGTTGTGCATTAATCAGCGAATAAATCTATGTAGTCTTTTTGGTGAACAGATTCAAAAGAGTCGGGTCACTGAGTTAAATCAAATAACTCTAAAGAACTCTCATTCACACACCAAAGTGTTTTTGATCTGATAAGTTCTTTCCTGTAGTCTCTGTGCATGATGTAATTTCATCATTCAGCACACAGGTTAAGAGAGGTAAGAACATTAACACGCTCTTTTTTTTAATGCGCACATATTCGCACAAAGCACATTTCCCTGCTGTTTTAATAACTCATCTAAGACCTGCGATCTAATCGGCATGTACAGCAAGTAATTAAAGTTGAAATTAATTACTGTCTGTGCTGATATTCTAATCAAACAGCTTTGAAGTATTTTGTAGCAGAAAGTTGATATTTTGTCATCCGTGTTTTATCTCCAGCGGCGGCGCGCGATCGTCTGTACTTGCAGATTATTCCTCGCCAGGAAAAGCTCAGGAAGCGATAGATAAAGAGGGAGAGAACTTCCATGCTTTTTTTTTTTCGAGTTCCTGCTCTGACCTCTTGACAGTTCTCATCCCTCGTTCTGCTCCTCCGTCTCTCCCTCTTTCTCTTAACATTCCTTTATCATGACAGTGTTTGGAGAGAGATAGGGCCAAGGCTTTGTGACTGCGTTTGATGGAAATTAGACAATCGTTCATTAGTGAGTTAGATAAAGTCCCTCCCTTCCTCCCACCCAGCTGACAGTTGTCTCCTCGCGTTTTCCTCGGAGAGCTCATTTCACACCGAGAGCTTGCGGTGGTGCACGCGTCGCTGCTGTGGAAGTGACTCCGACTCACTCGGGTCCCATCTGAGTTTGTCTCCGCAGACAGTGCCACTGGAAATGTCAGCAGGAGCAGAGAGGAACCGTGTTGAGTCGCTCACTCTAACAAGCTGAAGGCTTCTCCCCGTGGGGCCCGCTTATGCAGAGCCGCTCTTATTTCTCTGCTTTGTCTCCAGTCAGGCTCGTCGCAGAGCTCGCTGCACCTACAGAGGTTGCTTTTATAGAGGAGCCTTGGGTTCTGCGCCACTAGCATTAGTTGCAAAAATAATGACTGTTTCCAGACAGGTTTTGCAAATGCTCCACATGTCTGCCATTGGTCAATAGTGGCAATCAGATCCACAATGCTGTTCAAAAGTTTAGACTTATGCTCACCACAGATGCATGCATTAGATACAGTAAAAATTGTGAAATATTATTATTTTAAAATAATTGTTTTCTATGTTAATATATTTTAAAATATATATATTTTTTCCCTCTGATTCAAATTTGAATTTTCAGCATCATTACTCCAGTCGTCAGTGTCACATGATTCTTTAGAAATCATTCTACACTCTAAAAAATGCTGGGTTAGGAATACAGCTGCTTAATATTTTTGCAGAAAAAGGTTTCTTTGAATACATCTATTTGTGTACAGCAAAATACAGCATCTATTTGAAATAGAAATCTACATTTAAAATAACATTTGAAATGCCTTTACTTTCAGTTTGGATCAATTTAATGCATCCTTGCTAAGTAAAAGTATTCATTAATTAAAAAAAAAAAACCTTACTGACCCCAAATTTATGAACGATTGTGTCATTACTATATAAAAACTTGCAAATTCAGAAGCAGTTACATTACTTAAATACTTCAGGATATATATTGTATATCCTTACACATTTTATATACATAGACTCGCTCGTGCAAGAAAGAAATAATGCATTTATTTTAAGTTTTTTTAAATATCACATGTATTTAGTATCTATGGTTGACACATAATTAGTTTTAGGCCAATTAATTGTTTGACAATTTTAAGATTAATGTGTCAGTTTGGCAAGGAAATTTTGTGTAAAATTAATAATAATTAAAACAATTTGTAAGATTTATTTTTGGCGTTTTTGCCTTTACTTTTTAGTTTTGTGTCATTTGCAAGCAGAATGCTTACAGGAAGTATTTTCGTAGCATGAATTAAGTTTTCATTTTCCTAATGATGAAGAGAAGCTACTTTTGAAATGATTATCCAAAAGTGGAGTCGAATGTAAACAGTGTTTGAGACAGACACAAAGGAGAAGTTAGAGTCTCACTCCGCAATCTTCCAGACAAAAGTTTTAGACAAACACTTTCTTTCATTGTCTTCAAGGCGATTTTGATGTGCAGAAGATCAAGCGTTTGAGAAAGCATCTGGAATGCGGTCTACATCAGGGTCAGATGAACACATAATCACAGGCAACTTCACGCAAGGCAGGCCTGCCCTCTCTCTCTCACTCCCTCGCTTTTCTCTCTCTTTTAGCCCGTCAGAAATGGAGAACTGTCCCTTGTCTCGGCTCACAGATCAGAGGCTTCTGTTCTGGCCTGCAACAACTTTTCCTGCGTTAAAACAGGTCTGACAGAACTTTCCCAAAGCTTTCTGATGGCGTTCAGCATTCGCCTCGGGGGAAAATAACAAGCTGGTTGCTCACTTTGTGACCTGCTGGATGAGGTAAATCAATATAGACTTACCAGGAAAAAAAATTATAATTTGAAATCAAAATAAAACTTGTTTTACTTCTGTAATATGATGCATTTCTGAGTGAAACATGATATTCAATAAGAAAAATTTAAGGTGAGACTAAAATGAAAAAGTGGATATAAAATTGAGAGGGAATTGGTGACATCATCCAAAAAGGAAAGTCATTTCAGAGGTAGAGCAAGATTTCAACAAACTTCTTTTCTTTAGAATAATGTGTACCAATGATTTATGAAAAAATAAGACTAGGGAAGGTTAATTTTTAATACTTGTTGAGTTTAAAACTGGTTGTTTTTGGTCATATATAGCGTTAAAGATCTTGGAAAGAAGCTCTTAAATGACTATTAAATGATAAAAGACATTAAAGCATGATCTAATAAATAATTAATGCAAAAATTAAAATGAAGTGTGTAATTTATGAAAACATAGCTACAACAAACAACGTGTGAAAATATTAGTTAAATGTCTTGACCAAGGGTGCAATGACTTTTAAGACATCAGAAGACTTGGTATATATTATATCAGTAAGTAAGTCATATGGACTACTTTTATGGTACTTCTTGTGAAATTTGTACATTCCTGGTCAATGTATGCTTTTATTGCATATATTGTGTAAAAAAAAAAAAATCACCAGTCAAACAAAATATTTTCAACATTGATAGTAGTAAGAAATGTTTCAGCAAATCAGCATTTTAAATTGATTTATGAAGGATCATGTGACACTGAAGACTGGAGTAATGATACTGAAAATTAGGCTTTGCATCACAGGACTAAATCACATTTTAAAATAATATTAAATTACAAAGCAGTTTTCTAAAATTGTGATAATATTAATGTTTTACTGCATTTGTGATTTATTGTAAATAAATGGGTGACACCATTAGGGACTAATTCTCACTATTAACTCGTCGCTTATTAGCATAAATTTTACTAGTATTTTGGCTGTTTATTAATACTTATTAAGCAAATATTGATGCCTTATAAGGCCCTGATCAGACAGAACGCGTTTTTTGCAGTGAGAGGTGCCTTTTTTGAATTCTTTTCTATTGGCAGTGAGCGTTTTGCACGCTGTTTATGCGCCCCGGGCGCCTCGCGTTTTAGGGACCATTCACAAAGAACGCGTATTTGCGTCTAAAAACGCAAAACGCTAAAAACGCAGTGCTCAGGAATGTTTTTTTAAAAAGCGCAGAGTAGAACGGGAGGGTCTCGAGACGCGCTTTTGAGACGTGATGCAATAACGACAATAACGGAAATAACAGAAATAGGCAAACTGCAGAATTGATAACAAGTTGTGATAATCGCTTGAAGAAATGTTATATAATTCAGGGTATCTGGACACAGCCACTATGAGCGCCTCCTCCGCTATGTTATGGCAAGCCAGAGTATTCATATACGCCTGGTCGGGCATCTGAGTGTACACTGACACGTCAAATGCGTGCGATTTGACAGCAAAACGCGCGTTTTCCGTGAACCCAAAGCGCACGTTAAGAACTTTTTTGCTGTCAAATCGCACGCTTTTGATGTGTCAGTGTACAATCAGATGCCCGACCAGGCGTAGATATGAATAAAAATAATATGTATGTGGTAGCAATGCCTTACCTTAATACCCCATATAGCGGACAAAACATGACAGACTCAAGCCCTGAAATAACGCTTTCGACGTGCAGTTTTGAGAACACTAAGGAAAGAGCACGCACTTTTCGCCTGTTTGGAAACTTCAAGCAGACGTTTGCACTGCCTGTTTGGTTTACCTGTTTACATGTTCATAACGTGTGTTTTGTCCAACTCAAAATGCATGTATTCGACGCCCATTTCTGTTATGATAAACGCACGTCAAAAACGCACGTTTTTGATGACTCCAAAGCGCGCGTCAACATCGTGCGTTTTTACAGCAAATCACATGTCGAGGATGTGGGTTTTGATACAAAACACACGTTTCCGACACGCATTTTCCGTGAACCCAAAGCGCATGTTAAGAACACGCGTTTTTATGGCAAATCACACGTCGAGGACGCGCGTTTTGCTGTCAAATCGCACACTTTTGGCGTGTCAGTGTACAATCAGACGCCCGACCAGGCTGTAACCTATTGTGCGTTATGGAAGAAAGAAACACACGATGCAGGTCACCATAAACCTACAGTATGTATTAATGTTAAAGGAAGGTGCAACAAAACGATAGAAAGTACAATGTGTTTTCCCCCAGCATATACACACGAGTGCAGGGGCAGAGGAAACCCCGAATCAGAGTCTTAAAGGGACAGACACCCAGACCATTACATTGCGTATATGAATACTCTGGCTTGCCATACTATGTTGCCGTCAAATAAAACCGTTGTCATGCCAACTTGCTGAAGCTTGCAACGCTTGCCCCGCCTCAGAGTTCTTCTGATTGGTCCACTGCTTTGGAACTGACATTGATGAGTGGCGCTGCGTGTAAAAGTTGAAATTCTTTTAACTTGACACGCCGTCTTAAAAACGCGGCGCTCATGTGCGAGGCACTGCAAAAGACGCAAGACGCGAGCGTAACGGTCATGCACGTCCATCAAGCGCGTGTTTTAATAGAAAAAACTATGGAAAAGTAGCGCATTGGAATGTAAAACCGTGTTCTGTGTGACTGGCCCCTTATTCTGCATGACCATAGTTCCCTTAATACTACCCCGTACCTAAACTTAACAACTACCTTACTAACTATTAATAAGCAGCAAATTAGGAGTTTAGTTGTAGTTAATAGTTAGTTAACTGTGAGAATTGCTTCCCAAATTAAGAGTGAGCTTAAGAGTCTTCTTTCAAAGACATTAATAAATCTTACCGACCCCAAACTTTTAACAGTATAGTGTAAGCCAAAACTTTCGGAACTTTTTTTAATGTCTTGATTTTGCTCTTGATGGTTCTAGGTGGTTCCAGGTGCACCTGTCGTACTCTTCCTCCAGGCTGGGAACGTTGCCCCCTTGTAGTGCCTGAACCTCGGCTGAGTCGGGTGGCAGCCTCTCATTTGTTAAATGCTACATGAGGTGACTGGAGCTTCTCTGTCCGTTGCTGAGAGGACAGATGGAGAGGCCACGGAACGTTCTGGAGAGCCGATGGTAATTAGGAGCCAGCAGCAGAGCCGGTGGCTTCCACAGGGAACAGGCCTGAGCGGAAGCGCTCGAGTGGCGTGGGGGGTTGTTTGCCCTTTGGCTGCTCAGCATGCTGTTGCTCTGTGCGGTGAGCTCATTTTGGGACCACCGTCGCTGCACATTTCTCCGCTCTTCACGTCAGTGAAGTGTGTGTGAGAACATGGTGACATTTGTGAGCTTTTGTCATTCACAAGGAGTTTAACTCTTCAGATGTGTTTCCAGTTCTATTAATTTCAATAGATAACTGATGCATCAGTCCACCCAAAAATGAAAATTGTCATCATTTACTCATGTCATTCCAAACCTGTTTTTTTTTCTTACAGCACAAATGGAGAATTTTGAAGAATCTTCAGGCAGCTTTTTTCTATACAACGTCGATCAAAAGTGATATTTACAGTGAGTTTTCTCCATACACCATGTCTCATATTTCATATTCTCTGACACTTGTCTCCTTGGTAACCAAGTACACTAACTTCTAAAAACTTACTTAATGACATAATTGTTGTTTGTTTACACCAAATGTATATAAATCATGAATTTGTTGATTATTTTTATTTCACTCTTTGTTTAGATCATTATAGTATTAGTTAGAATTTCTCTGTTGGATTTTTTTTTTAGTAGTTTAAGATTAATTCTGATTTTTTTTATGGATATTTTATAGTTTAATATAAGTCTAAAGCAATAAAATCATATGTAATCATTTAATAATATTTCTATTCATTGGATTTTATAATTCATAATTGCAACCTTGTACTTCACAACTGCAACCTTTTTCGCTTCATATATTAAACTTTCTCACAATTACTAATATTTCTCACAATTGTGACTTTATATCTCACAACTCTGGCTTTTTTCCATATTTGTCAAGTTTTTTATTCCATTTTTTTTAATAATATAAAAGAGATTTGAAATGTAGCAACAATAAATGAAGGCATACTAAAAAGTTTCTGTGCCTTGTAAACTTTTTATCATGAATCCATCATTACTGCCCATGTATAAATGTTTATTTGTCAGTTTTATTGTTTTACCCTTGTCCCTGACTTTCACTCTTCACTATAACAAGCCATCATAAAAATATGAATTAATACATGTTTAAAACTATGATGTGAACAAAGAGTTAAATAAAAAATAATCCATTTCAATGTTTATTGTGTAAAAATTATTATTATTTTTTTTTTTACACAAATTATGACTGTACCTCATTTGTGGTGTCCACAAACAAGTTATTTTGTAGTTACTGTACTTGGTTACAATAGAGACAAAAGTGTTTCAATGTAACCTTTATATAAAAAGGGGGTGTGGGGGGGGACTTTAAATCTGTTAGTTTTAATAAAACCAAACCTTGAGATATAAAAAGTGCATGAAGTTGAAGAAACACCCTTATATCTTTTCAGATCTGACCAGTCATCTGCTCAACATCTGAAGAGCTTCCTGTCTGCAGGTGATTAATTACTTTGTCAGCCGTCAGTCTCAGAAAATGAGAGGTGAGGAGAAAAAAAGGAGGAAAAGGGAGGAGTATGAGGGAAAGTGAGCGAGCACAGCTTTGCAGGATGCTGAAATGTAGCTCTGCAATCCCCATAGGGCTCATATTAATGAGGGTGCAGAGAAAGTTAACTCCTCGCATTAAGCACTAATGCATTCTTTAATTAATTAAGTGCTCATTTATAAATATCCAACACATCCTGTACACGTTCAATCTGACTTAACAATAACATATCAACGATTCCTGTTCCAGGCATAACATATTTAAATGTCACTGATACTCCAACGGCTAGATAAACATACTCTGAAACTCTATTAGCAGCATTAGGTGATGTCTGGAGCAGCACGAATTCCCCTGCAATTCTCTCATAATTACAAATTAATTTCACATTTAATGTATGAACACAGCCATGGTGAAATTTAGTTAATTAGTTGATTAAAATGCATAGTTCAAAGTAAAAACTGAGCAATTTTAGGCCATTTAGTGAATCATTTTGTAGTTATTGGACAGCTTTGACACTCTTCCTTTTCATTATATTTAAAGCAGGTTCTTAGACCTGGATGATGCAGTTAAGACTCAAATGTGTGCAATACCATAGAAAATGCCTTTATTATCATTACTGATTGATAAAGCGGCCACTTAAATGGAGATGCCACATCCAGCTTTGACATCATGTGACACATTCAGCTCAGACAGAAGTGCCAGCGTAAATGTTAGTAGCCTATCACACACACACACACACACACGGAGCTTTGAGACCAGTGTTAATCTCTGAGGTGTGTTAGGAAAGCACAGAAGGAAGGAGATATCAAATAAAGCTCATGTAAAAATATTCTAGGGCAATTATTTACTAAAAAGCATCCTAGTAAAATTTAGATAAGCAAAAACTCCATATGCCATTCCAGTTTTAGCCCAATGCGATGGGTTTCATGAGAAGGATAACATGATAAAGACGTGTTTGAACATATAATCTCTGAGGAAAGATTCCTCTAGGTTAAATTCAAAAGAATCACTTTATGCACATCTGACCGTGCTGCTTTTTTTTCAGCAAAAGCAGGAATACATCTCTCACACAGCTCTCTCATACCTTAATACTGAGACAAAGAAACGCATACACGCCGCTAAAAATAAATTGGCATGCATAGTCAGAATGTTGACAATAAAACCAAAAAACAACCCTCAGGATGTCAACAATCCTGACACTCGAAAATAAAAGCGGCCCTGTTAATAAAACGCTTCGTTTCCAGACAAAATGCTTAACAGGCGTCTCTCAGAGTCGGTTTCAACATGTTTGAAATCAATCCGAATATTTACGCCCGTGGAAGCAGGCAATCTGTGTAGCGCCTCGCACCTCCTCATTGGAGAGGAACTTCACTTTTGGCACGGTGTGTTTCAGTATTTCATGGAGCTGCACCTCCTTTTTCCCTGCAGGCGTCTCCTCAGTGTTCCTGCAGAACGTGTGTGTGCCGAACAAAAGCCTAGGTTGTTTACGTCAGGGTAATTGGTCATGGACGGGTCATTACCTGCAGCAAGAAAACAGGAGAAATTAAAAGTGTACAACAAGAGTCTGCAAGAATCAGTCAATCTGACTGACTGATCAGGCACTGTATATATATGTATGTATATGTATGTGTGTGTATATCATTTTAAAATAAATATTATAAAAAAAATGAAAATGAATCATTATTTACGCACCATTTTGACAAAAAGGGCAAAAAAGTACTTCAACTAGTAATAAAACTAGTCCATATGCACTTTATTTCAAATTTTCTAAAGCCATACTACAGTTTTGTGTGAGGAACAACCAAAATTTAAGCCATTTTTGACTTAATGACTTTGCAAGACAATCAAGAATCAGTGATGTTTAATTTTCCAATGTGGCATATGGACTATATTTGATTTGAGAGCTGCAGTAGATGTAAAAATAATGGGTAAAAATGATTTAATTTAACACAAAACTTCCATATGGCTTGAGATGACTTATAGCCTAGTCTATAGTGTAATACTTTTATGGTTCTCTTGTTTTTATTTATTTATTTTTATTGTGTGTGTGTGTGCGTGTGTCAGTCTCTGGTCAGTCTGGACTGTCTGTAAGAACTCGCATACCTGTCAACCCTCCTGTTTTTCCCGGGATTCAAGTTCCAAAGTAAGGTACTACTGTGTTGCTTTGTTTACTGCGGTTACCGGGGAAACGGCTATATTCCTGGCGAAAAGCGCCACCTGCTGGAATTATAAAAATATTATTTTTATATTGAAAAATATATATGTTTCCAGCAGGAGTAGATGCTCATTGAGGTCTTTATCATTTATTAATCACAATTAATAAACTCTATTTGATTCTGATAGGTATTTCCATGTGTTTGGGTGATGAAGAGCAGATGGCCTCATTTGCAGAGAGCACATCCTCAGAAGCAGCACCTTCACTGCCTCCTCTTCCTCCACGTGGCTGTCGGGCAGGCGAGGGCGATTGCGTTCCCCTCCCGCGCCGTGCCGCCTGTCCGCCTGTGGGACCTGCTCCGTGGGCTTTTCATCAGCTGCCATTTTCACCAGCATGCAGTAATTTCATGGCTCATTGCAAGCGCTGAAAACCTTTGAAACTGCAAATGTTAACTTTTGCCTGGCCCGGAGCCATTTAGAAAGCGATTAATTCGGCAAACAGACGTGAGCCACTTTCTCCTCCCAAGTTTTCGCATAATTTTCCGACCCTTTCTATCTGGGATTTGCATTGCAGGGAACTCGCGGGACAAGGATAATAACCATTCCTGTTAATTGTGGTTTGGTGAGGAAACAAGGCCTGTCGCTCTGCAGTCTGATCTGCCCGGCTGTCCCAATCCAGTCCAAACAGGAAGAATGAACAGAGAATCAAATCGAGAATCAGAGAAAATTGTGTACAAGACTCTTTGAAGGTGAAGTGCACAGTCTTTTAGATATTAAATCAACATGATACATTGTTTGCAGTCCATTTAGCATCCGTAACATGCTGTATTTTTGAGTGAACCAGAAGAATATTCAACAAAAAATGACTGGGCTTGAGTTCATCCATGAATTGTGAATTAGGTATTTACAACAGCTTTGAATGGTTCTCATTCATTCACAACTATGCATTTCTTAATACACTATTAATTTTACTGTTTTTATACTTTTAAGTCCAGTGTTCCATAATGTGAAGTACTAAAAGAGTACTTTTCATTTGTAAAATATTTTTTTAAATTATTAGTAGATTATTTAGAAATACAAACTAACATTTAATTCAGTAGATTATTTAGAAATACAGCCTTTTTTGTTGAATTACTTCCTATAAAAATAAATGCTGTGTGTGTGTGTGTATATAGCACACACCCAATTAAAGCCAAAAGATTAAATGAAGTACTTTCATTTATAAATACATTTCATATTTAATAATTATAATGATAGAGTTCAGCAAATTATTTTATATACAGACAATTTTTTCCTCAAATTTCCAGCCCCCCCCAAAAAAAAAAGTGCGGTATATCACAATTTAATCATTGTATATTTCAGATTAATGGTCTATTTAGTGAATAAATAAAATAATAAATAAATGAATTGATAAATAATAATAGTAATAATAAGTGTGTGTGTGTATATACTGTACATATCTATCTATCTATCTATCTATCTAGATATATAGATAGATAGATAGATAGATAGATAGATAGATGGATATCATGTGATATATATGATAAAATCATGATTTTTACAGCTTTTATTTTTGTTGGAAATTTAACAAAAAAAAAGGTCTTTATATAAAAGAATCTACTGAATTAAATTGTATATATGTATAAAATCTTGATATAAACATTTATACCACTACTGTGATAAAAGGACTCATAACATGATGTAATATTGCCACCCACCCCTAATTCAGATGCATTAGGATCACATTGAAATACTGAACTGAAACACAATTATCAGTGCTTCCAAACATCTGGAGTTACAGATTCACACTTTAATCTGTCAACACAATCAATCAGAGCACTGTGTATGAATGTTAAAGCTGCAGGTACAGCGTATGTTCTGTGTGAGGTATGAGAGAGAAAGAGAGAGTCCTGTGCAGTAAAGCGTGAGAGACGCAGCCGTCCCCCACAGCTGTCCACCTGCGCTCTGGCACCCACAGACGCTTACCAAACACAAGAAATAATTCTGCCGCCTGAACTCCATTAATTTCCCTTTGCTGGGACATCCAACACTTGACAGTCACATATAGCTTGTGTCTGAGAAAAGCTGGACTTGCTCAAAATAGTATAACAACCCAACAGTGGCAGAGAGGATTTTTTTTAATGAGATCTGATGTAAAACTAATATGTTCTTCGGCTGATTCACATCTTAATCTTAATGGGCAAAATGTTAAAATATCCCTAAAAAGAAATTGGTATTTTCTGGGCATCTGGGGTCAGTATAGAATACAGAAACCACTAGGGATGAGAACTGTAAAAAATTTAAATGATTCTACTTCACTAAAACAACCGACTCATAAGAGTTTATCGCTTATGATTTGATCAATCTTTTAAGTTTTGATTCACTGAAAAGAATCATTAGTTCAAGAATAAAATGTCACTGATTGCACTGTATGTTTTGATTTCATATAAAAAAAGGGCTTATGAGCGTTATTAGGTCAGGAATCAGACTTCAGTTCAAACTGTATTGTTTTTGATTCACCAAAATTGTTTTTGTATGTTTGAAAAATGTTTGTAAAAATATGTTTTTGATTAACCAAAAAAAGTGTATCATAAGAATCATTTGCTTGGGAGTAGGGGTTCACTGGTCGTGCTGTATGTTTTTGTCATACTAAATAGAACCGATTCAAAAGAATCATTTGTTCAAGAGTCAAATTTCACTAATTGCTCTGTATGTTTTGAATCGCTTTTAAAAGAAAGTGCTCATAAGAGTCATTAAAGGATAGTTCACCAAAAATGTGCAAAAATCGTACATAAGGGCGCGGTATATATTTTTGATTCAGAATCAGACCTTACTGATCGTGCTATATGTTTTTATTCACTAAAAAGAAAGGGTTCTTATGAGTCATTAGCTTACTGATCGCGCTATTTGTTTTGATTCACTAAAAAGAACATATTCATATGAGTCATTCGCTTGTAAATCGTACCTTACTGATCGCACTATATGTTTTGATTGACTAAAAAGAAATGTTTGACTCTCAGGAGTCGGACTGGTCACACTGTACAGTAGAAAAGTGTTTAGTACAGTGTTCAGTCACATCACATTTTTGTAAATGGAGCAGGTTTTGAATAAAAAACTGGAAAAAAAACAACAACGAAAGAATGAAGAACATGGGTGAATAAATAAAAACAATATCAATTTTAGGTGATTTTTAGATCTTGATTAATGCACTTCGACGAAGTTATCTGGGAAAGTGATACTGTCATACATGGCGAGTTTTAAAACGCTATAAACCTTACAATAATGCTATCATATTAACAGGCAATTTGTCAGTCACAGTCACTTTCCCTTTCCACTAAAAATGCTGCAAAATCATGCAGTTCCTGTTAACCACGAGCATTGGATTGGGTTGCTTCATGAAGCCGTGTGAAGTTTGTAGGAGACCTCTTTTACTCACGCGTACAGATTTTAATGGGAGACAAATTTGCATCTCAATACCTTAACTGCACAGGAGTCTGACAAATAAAAGAGGCCACCTGGGATTTGTGGAAGCTGCCCGAATGGCTCTAATGAGAATGAATTCAACTGTTGGGATGCAGTCCTGACAAACACAGCCTACTTTTTGCATGGATGTTTTCTTCTAAATCATCCTCTACTTGTCAATGAAATGCCCTTCTGCTCCCTTTATCAGCTGATGTTGAAAGAAGATCTGACAGCATTGCTGTTAGCGTTTTCCCTGCTAACAAATCTGGCAAATTTTATACAAAAGTTTCCGTCAAGAACAATTAAAAAGGAAAAATGAAAGACACAAAATAGTGTAAAGGTATCAACATTTTCTTTTTGGACATTTATAATGCATTTTTGGCATTTGTCGAAGTACCTCAGAGTATTACATAAAGACCATGGCATATGAATAATAATTATGGGAAGAGAAGTAGGCATTTATTTATTTATTTAATATACTATTTATTTTTGAAGGGTTCCACATGTCCCAGTTCCAAAATGTACACAATGTCCCCTGGACAATTTTAATTTAAAAAAAAAAAATGTATGTACCATGGGAATCTGTATTTATTTATTTTGTTTGTTTTGCTTGTTAGGGACAAAATTGTTTAAAATGTCTTAAAAATACCTAATTTTACACGAACAAACCGTACTTTCCTACTATGTTTTTTTGTTTGTTTGTTTGTTTTATGAATTTGCTTTTATTTAAACATACCATCGTAATACAATGGTACATTGGTAAATACCATAATACATAAATATAGTCATTCTATACAATACAAAGTATATTGTATATGATATACAAAGTACTATGGTAATACAATGTTTTTGGATATATACCATTCCAATATCTTTTTATGTCTTTTTTTTTTTTTTAGGAAGTGGATTGGACAAAATGCTGTTGAGGGACCGACATTGAGAAACATGTGAGTGGAGTATCTAATACCCCGGGGGTCTGTGGTTTTACACGGGGATCATGGCGTTTAGGAAATGGCTGCTTCCTTACCTGGCTTGCCGACAATCACATCTGCATCCTGCGTTAACGGGGCAGTCCAGCAATCTCCACACCGCCAATGCGCCGTTAATTGTGCTGGAAGCCACTGAAGTCACCGTTACAGATAGCGGCCAGTTTTATTTCACTGCTTATCATAAAGGTTCCACATGTCCCAGTTCCAACACTAAAATAAAAACAGATAATATTGTCTTAATTGCATCCCTTCAACAATGATGTTCGACAGCCAAACGCATCAAATTAAATGTTGTTTTTGTCCGGCGAAAGGCTAGTCAAGGACTTATATTTCCATTGCAGGTACATCGTCTGATAAACAGGGGAACGAAAAGAGTAATTACAGGGAGGAAATTACATCAGAAATGAAGGAAGTCGTGAAAGGATTGGTGCTTAAATGGGTTTGAGCAGAGCGTTAAAAAGGCCATTAGCGTGACTCCACACAGGTGTTATTCACTCCTACCAAAACAAACACAAAATACTCAATAAAACAGACTTTTAAGTAAACATTTATCACATCGTTCAAAATAAGTTCTCGTTTCAAACTTGAACCACTTGCCAAAGAAATGAGAACATTCTCATTCTGACTAAAGGCCAAATGCAGATATTGTGGATATCCAGAAAGTTGTGGGGTTTTTTTTCTTTAAGTGGGTTGAGTTTTTTTTTTTTATCTGCTGATGGCCAATGCAGTTTGATCTTTTCAAATTAATATTATCATTATTATTATTATTACTATTATTATTATCACTTTATTTCACTAAATTGACCGTTCATCTGCAATGGTTTTTTTTTTTTTTT
>NW_015662934.1:1228947-1260617 GCF_001515625.1 Sinocyclocheilus rhinocerous
GTTGAGTTTTTTTTTTTTATCTGCTGATGGCCAATGCAGTTTGATCTTTTCAAATTAATATTATCATTATTATTATTATTACTATTATTATTATCACTTTATTTCACTAAATTGACCGTTCATCTGCAATGGTTTTTTTTTTTTTTTACTTTGACATGAAAGGGCTTAAAAGGCTTATGAGTCTTTTACAGACTGATGCCAATATACATGTGAAAAAATTAGTTTACTGAAGGCTGTATTAATTTAGCTATAGAACTACATATTAAAAACCTCCAAGGCATTTCATTTTATTTTTTTAATTCATTAAAGGTGAGGTGCAGTATAATCTAAAGGCCAGGAAAAAAAAACAAAAAAACATAACAAAAGTGCAATAGCAATTAAGCACGTTATCAAGGTGAAGGTAATTAAAGCGTTTGGTGCTGGTAGACTGATGGCTTTGGAGTCGGGGTTAAGTCTTGGATTTCTCTCGCTCTCTTTCCTTTTTAGCCGAAACATGCTTCATTCCTGACAGAGAACTTAAGAAATCTCTGTATCATTGCCTAGGATTCTGAAGCTGATTAAATGTTTCATTATGGAAATTAATTAAGCAATACTAGAGACCAGAATATTTGAATAAAGAACCTGTGATTAGAGCATTAGCTTGGGATTTTGACCTTTGTGAGGGAGAAAAAATCCCATATTTAATATCTCAGGAATATCTAAATACTTAAATCTCTCTATTCTCATTAAAGTCTCGCATAGCAAAAGTTTTCATTATCTTCATAAAGTCTGGCACAGTTTACAGCTGAGACTACTATCTTGTCTGAATTTGTCCTACTATGTGTTTTTATTAAGCTTGCTTTTTATGGTCTCTAAAACTACTGCATCTCATTCTCAGACATTGATCCTCTTTTCAGACTGTCAAAACCAAACCTTTAGGTTTCTCTTTCGCTAACTTCAGTGCGTCCATTCGTTTCTGCATGGGTTTCCTGAGAGTGTTCTCAGTGTTTTAGTTCTACGGCAGAAACACATAATTGTTGAGTGTTCACTCTTTCCACAGGTGTCCTGCCGTGATAAGATAAATAGAGAGCAGTGAGTCGGAGCTCTCTATATTACACTACTACACGCCTCCAGGGCTGATCATCTTATAGAGAGAGAAACACTGGGGAAAATGCAGAATTTACTTAATGGAACAAAACTTTGAGTATTAAAAATGGGAAATCATACCTTAGTAACATGTTTTGGTTTTTGAAGTTGATAGAACAGTGGCCTATAAATGAATACAACATAAAGCTAATGTAAAGAGAAATAGATCATAGGGTTCAAATGAGTTCAGTGTCACATACAGACAGGGGGGTGAATGTCCATGTCCAGGTCATAGTTCACCCCAAAACAAAAATTAAAATGTATTTAAAGCTATATATTTATTATAATACATTTTTATAATTAGTTGCAGTATTATATAGCATTATATAATGCTTTTTGCTGACAAAGAATCTATATATTTAGTGAAATAAAATCCAAAAGAAAATCAATCAGGCTGAAAATAAAAATAATAACAATAGTAACAAATTTGTAGGGCTATTACATAATAATAATAACATTAATAATAATTTAAATTAATTTAATTAAATTATATTTACTAATTTAATAATAATTAAATAATAATAATACATTAGTAAGAATATGAAAGAGAGAGAGAGAGAGAGAGTAGATTAATGGTCTATTTAGTGAAATAAAGTTGGCAAAAATCACAAATTTATAAAAACTATACATTTGTACAGCTATGAATTAATAATGTCCAGGTATCCAGATAAGTTTATTTTTTTATAATTTTTTTTTTATCAGTTAAAATTTTAATCAGATTCTCATCAGTGTAATACTTTTTACTTTTAAAAAAAATATATTTTATTTATTTAGTAATTTATTTACAAAATGAGAGTTTAAGTGTTTAGATGATAGATTTTAATGTTTCTTAAAATACAGTATGACTAATTTCCTTCGCATTAAAAAAAAGTGTGATTTTTTTCTTTTGATTTTGGGCTGAAATGTTTTTTTTTAGGGTGGATCTAATAGCCTCATTGTACCCAACTTTAAAATAGGACTAGAATGAACACAGTGTTTATAAATGACATCCATTCACCTCCTCCCTTTGTCTCTTTTCCTCTAGTTCTGGATGGCATGAAGGTTGACGTGGCTGCGGTCCAAAATCATCATGCCTGAGACCACACAGATGGGGATGAGATAAAACTTCTGTGAGTCGCTCTCTCTCACACACACACACACAATGCGTGCTCAGTGAGGATGACTGGATAGGTTGTAAGCATGTGATTGGTTGTTTGGAGGTTAGGGGCGGGGTTAGTGAGCCACCTGTGGCAGTGACATCAGCACGGCAGAGATCAGGGGCCCCGTGGTCTCCATCCCCCACATCCACCTCGTGTCCTTTTATCTGTGATCATGTATCACCTGCAGCTACACGTCCAGCGGGAGGAGACAGATTTCATCTGTCATCTGCGAGTGGATCTCAATACCCAGAACTAAGTCTGTCCAGAAGTCCATGTCCAGCGACCGGCCTGCCAGAGCTAATCTCACAGATGAAGCGTCTCCTTTTCTGCTCAGTCATGTAGCTGTGCGGGAGGGGGAAAGAGACGAGGTGGCCTCGCGATCAGATTCATCTCCTATTAGAACATGCGTCTGGTGTTAAAGGGATAGTTCACCCAAAAATAAAAATTCTGGGATTATTTTACTCAACCTCAAGTCATTTTAAACCCGTATGACTGACTTTCTTAGGCAGAGAAGACTCTCTCTTTGCAATTGCATTTAATGGTTAATCAAGTGCTCAAGCTTCCAAAGAACACAAAAGCACCATAAAAGTATCATAAAAGTGGTCCAGCATACCAAAATATAGGATATTGATAAACTTTAAAGGAGTATTTCACCCCAAAATGTAAATGTGTTCACCCTTGTTCACCCAAGATGTAGATTTTTGTTAGATGTGTTTAGATGAACTTAGATGTGAGTTTATTTCATTGAAACAGATTTGAAGAAATTTAGCACTGCATCACTTGCTCAGCAATGGATCCTCTGCAGTGAATGGGTGCCGTCAGAATGAGAGTCCAAACAGCTGATAAAAACATCACAGTAATCCACAAGCAATCCACACCACTCCAGTCCATCAATTAACATCTTGTGAAGTGAAAAGCTGTGTGTTCGTAAGAATCATTTGAACTTTAACCTGTCTATGCTTTCTCCAGTGAAAAAGTCCATTCCCTGTTGTTCTCTCACATCAAAATCCAGTGATATATTTGTTTAGAACTGTCTTGGATTATTTTTGCTTGTAAACAGTGCTTGATCTGTGAATATTTCTCACCTGATTCAGACGAGATTACTTTTTTTTACTTTTGGATGGACGATGACTCATTTTAAAAACATTTTAATGATAGATTTGTTTATAATAAACAGCTTTTTGCTTCACAAGACATTAATGGACCCTTTTCACAAGACTGTGATGACGCGTTTAACGGTCATCAGCATCGTAAATCCTCGAAAGTTTTTCATATTTGTATTTTTTTTTAAATTTATCTACATTTATAACACTATTCTTTATATTATATCACCTTTGCATCAAATTACAAAAAAAAAAAACAGTTAACGCTAATGCGAGGGTGTTTCTAATGCAGCGGAATGCAAAAAATATATTTGTGGTACTCTCCCATTCACTGCTATTCAAGTTAACCCAACTATGACGACTTCTGCTGCAGAGAAACCTGGAAATGTGAAAAAGGTCCATTGATCAATGTGGAGTCAATTCATTGAAAAAAAACTGATTCGAAAGAATGACTCATTTATCATTCAAAAGACCTACTTCTCTCATGAACTTTCTTAAACATGCCAAGGGAAGCAAAGAAGTCATGATTTTGTGTGAATATTTCCTGTGAACAAGGATACTGTAAGTGAATAATTACTGATTTATTTTATTTTTGGAGAGACTTAATTTGCGTAATCTTCATTAATATGAAATCAATTCTCATCGAATTCTTCCAAGACCAAACAATCTGATCTACAGTATCCACATTCATTTTATAGCTTCAGATGTTGTCTTACACTCTTAAAATATTCAAATATGCTTGTATATATTTTTTAATTATACGGAGTAAAATATATTACCCATATATGAATATGTATTTTTTCGCCATTTTATATTGATTGAAATCTGTCTGTCTGTCTCTCTGTCTGTCTGTCTGTCATCTATCTATCTATCATCTATCTATCTATCTATCTATCTATCCATCTATCTATCTGTCTGTCTATCTGTCTGTCTGTCTGTCTGTCTGTCTATCTGTCTGTCTATCTATCTATCTGTCTGTCTGTCTGTCTGTCTGTCTGTCTGTCTGTCTGTCTGTCTGTCTGTCTGTCTGTCTGTCTGTCTGTCTGTCTGTCTGTCTGTCTGTCTGTCTGTCTGTCTGTCTGTCTGTCTGTCTGTCTGTCTGTCTGTCTGTCTGTCTGTCTGTCTGTCTGTCTGTCTGTCTGTCTGTCTGTCTGTCTGTCTGTCTGTCTGTCTGTCTGTCTGTCTGTCTGTCTGTCTGTCTGTCTGTCTGTCTGTCTGTCTGTCTGTCTGTCTGTCTGTCTGTCTGTCTGTCTGTCTGTCCGTCCGTCCGTCCGTCCGTCCGTTCGTTCGTCCGTCTGTCCGTTCAGATGTTGTCTTACACTCTTTAAATAAAGGTTCTTTATAGGCACTGATGGTTCCATGAAGATCCTTTAACATCCATGGATCTTTTCCACTGAACAAAAGGTTCTTTATAGTGAAAAAAAGTTAGCTTTAGATTAGTAAAATGCTCTTCACACTAAGAAAAAATGGTTCTTTTAAGAAATGTTCACTCAAATGTTCTTTGGGGGATATTTTTAAGTGTCTATTTTTATGTATATAAGGGATTTTAGGTGCAAAACTTTAGACAAAGATACTTGACCGTTACATTTCCACGCAAACTATGAATAGAGTTTGAGCACCGCCACACAAACACTATGCGTCATCTTAATATAGGGCTGCAGTTCGACATCTTTCATACAAACACACCCCCACACGACTGCATGCAAGCCTTGAGTTCATGTATCTGTGGTGTCAGGGGAGCATGCTTTAATTAGAGAGACTAATCAGCATTAACGTCTTCATATTGCAGACAGGAGACTGACACGTCTAAGACTCAGACTCGCTCTAAACTCATCTACAGTCATTGTGTTAACGTGCTTCGATGCAGTCGGAGATGCCCACCCACATATCTGCTAATTGCAGGGCTTTGCCCCTGAGCGTCCTCACAGACACAGAGACAACAGGAAAATTTGGTCGTTTTAGCTTTGCTGCTTAGAATGAAAAATTGATGACACTTTTGCCTCTTCCACCCTCCGGTGGCTTTGCAGAAGGAACAGTCTTTTCCCTTTTCTTTATTTAGATTTTTGTGTTTAGTTAAATATTTGTTCCGCCAAAGTTTTTTTGGGGTGAATATGCACCTAAACATATTATTACATCTAGATTTTTTTTTTTTTTTAAGAAAATGTGTGGGGTGCAAAAATCACTGCCATGATGCTGCTTTCAACAGAGTTTGGCATTAACATGTTGCTAAACAAATGTTTGCTAAAATAGTCCATTTTATTTAGATTAAAAATGTTAATGTTAATGTTTTATTAAATATTTTAATATTTGGCATTAGCATGTTGCTAAGCTAATGGTATTATACTCAAGCAAATGTTAAGCAATTTTTAATTAGACTGAACAGTTGTAAATTATTTATTTTTATTAATATATATTTCCATATTTCAAATATACTTGTATATATTTTTTTATTATACGGAGTAAAATATATTACCCATATATGAATATGTATTTTTTCGCCATTTTATATTGATTGAAACCTCTCTATCTATCTATCTATCTATCTGTCTGTCTGTCTCTCCGTCCGTCCAGAATTGAAAGATTTTGAAAAATGTTTGATTTTGGTGTTTTGGTACATTATGCACAAAACTAATCAGAAACTACCTATTATTAATCTTTGTGACACTGATAGGAGGCATTTTACATGCTCTTAAGTGAACCATCAAACTTCCAGTCAAGGGGAACCAAGCAAAGCTTCATCACTTCATTTGTTTTCTCATTTTATCAGACTCTGATGAATATTTTTAAATTGCTAAATGCCATTTCCATCCTGAAGCCTAAATGCTGTAGGGTCGCTTGTTTTTCCCTTCTGACTTCCCTGAGCAGTGGAAAGAGGTCTTCAGATAGTAGACAAGCAGAAAGCTATGAGCTGATGAGTGGAAATCCCTCTGCTTTCTAATTAATGGAGGTACACAGGGCCAGAGGATGAGGCGGATCAGGGAAATGACATCAGGAGAGAGATAGCATCACTCATTTCTCCGGTCCATTGTCGCCCCACAGGATCGGCTGAAATGAACCGCTCAAGCATTCGCCGATACATTTGAATGGTGGAGAAAAATTCATTGTCCAGTGGAGAGATTTCGATAAGGATCTCATCCACTCTCTCTTTTCTATTCTGCCTCCACTTCTGCTCTTTGTCAGAGAGCGACCCGATCAAAAAACGGAATCGAGGCATCGGCAACAGGTGCGGTACCATCCCTCAAAGCTGCAGGAATCTTGCAAATGAACTGAGGAGATTTGGTCTCGCCTAACCCTGGCTTCATTCATCCGTTGGTCTGTGTCAAAAGGGGCAGACGTGAGGTGTTTCAGGAAGGTGGAAGAGGCACATCTTAGGCACATCTTAGCAGGCGAGAGAATTCAATGCTGTCAAAAAACAGAGATTTGCAACCGGTGATTGAATAGTGTTGCTACACGATAGTAAACACCAGTTAGATGAATGCAGATGAACTCAGATAAAGAAACACTGAAGATAAACTGAAATGAGTGTTTTGGAAAGTAGTCTGAACACACAAGACAGTTGAAAATGGTCAAAAAATAGTAAAAAGGATTTTTACTATTTACTGTGCATGACAGTGTGCTATTTTCCAAGACTTGTGTATTTCAATATATTCTAAAATGAGTTACATTTTTGGTTTGTTCCTCACAAAAAAAAGAAAAGAAAAAAGTATGACCTTTCACAGAAAATCCCCCTTGCTGAAATTCTTAAATGTCTTTTGAATTAACATATCAATCAAAAGGGATGTGTTGCGGTGCTTTTATTGTAAGTAAACTTTTAAAAAAAAATCAATAACTAAATCAACAGACAAATAGACAAATATACATAAAGAAAGTATTTAATTCAATATTTTAATATATTTAAATTATGCTAAAATTTGATGCTACCGACAATAAAATTTGTCTCTACAATGTCATGTGACTGATGTTGAATATGATTTCTTTTTTCTTAAAAAAATGTTTTGTGTTTCACAGAAAACTAACAGCATGGGTGGATGAGGGTGAGTAAATACTGAAAGAATTGTCCTTTTTTTGGTGAACTATTCCTTTAAATGCATTTCTTTCAGCTTTACAGTAGCCTATGTCTATTTTGTTCATTCTTTCACAGTGTTGCGCTCAACACCATTTGCAGAGAAGAAAGACATGGAGAAGAAACCACACCCAAACTTCATCAGTTCTCACGTGTAGTATCGCCAACATGCCAGGTGAATGAAATTTCAGACTTTTCGAATTTTTTCGAACTATTGGGTCAAAGGAACTCACAAAGCATTGTGGGAATGCTTTGTTCCGCCATTTAATTCAGTTGAGATGCTAAAATGTAAAAGTTTGGAAGGGTCACGAGCAAGAAATGTATTTGCAAGGAGTCTCTTTTGAAAGCTGCTGGTGAAAGGACAGTGAGTGAAGTGTTGAAACTTCCATGATCCTTGCATTTGTAGTCGTAATATTCATTCCGGCTCAAACGGCGGTTCTAATAGGACAACAAAACTGGAAACAGAGGTATCTTCAACAGAACGAAAGAAGCACAGCAGAAATCAGGGTCTGTTTTGGATTAAGCTTCGCCACTTTATTCCTGTTTCTTGCGACACCAAACGGTATCAGGAACAAAGAGCCTTGCGAAACGTTTTCTGCAAAATCCCAGTTTTCTAAACGCAAAAGTGGAAATGACCCATCATTCGGCATTATTCGCCATATCGCTTTAGCGAAAACACCGCCAAAGGTCCGCGTGCCAGAATCACACATGCTCTGTTGGGATTTGTGCAGCCTATCCATTGACGTTCCCTTCAAAGTTTCCCGTGATAAGTGAAAACTGAATGTAGCGGAGCATATATTCCCTTCCCGCTTGCCTGCGGTAAATAAGCGGGCGTCTCTGAGCTCCGCTAGCTTTGTCTTTCCTGGCTTTTAAATGATAATTTAAGTTTTCCCGGCTAAGTATTTCCGTCCGTCCCAAGAGACCTCCATCCCCGTGTAAGACGATGTTTTTTTTTTATATACCCCCACCTCAGCCCTTATACCCCTTGCTGATATTTAACACATAACCACTCATAGTCTGCCTATGAGATATGAATATAATTGTATGTTAGTTTTTAATTACAGGAAGAATCTAACTTGTAAGACGATGAGCTGGAAGGTGCCTCCGCATTGTTATATTTTTTCATCCTGGTTTTTCTGATTATGTGAGCTGGGCTCCTTTGCTAAGCGTTGATAAGCAGAATTTCCATGTTCCCTGCATAATTAATCCATCTCTGCCTGCCTTCCATGCCAACTCCTCCGTTATCGCCCGCACATGCCTGAATTGCAAAAGAATTCTCTCTTCAATTGGAACTTATTGATATTCCAAAAAACTGGAAATCCTTAAATTTTAAGCCACAGATTGTTAAATGGATTAATTTCGCGGCAATCTCGGTCATCTAACGCGGGAAGACAGGCAAGGCGAATCCAAAGTGTCTCCCGTTTGTGGACTTTTAGTCCCAAATGATAGGGTTTATTGGCATCTCCACCCCCGTTTCTCCTCCATAGTCAAAAATTACCATTCATTTGCATCGTATAAACCACTTTTATATGGTCTGAAATTCAGAGGAATGTTTTTCAATGCCTGTCGTTTGGCCGCCCGATAACAACTCCGGCCCGGCACATCTGGAGCCTTTTGATACTGGGTGAAAGGGACGCCTGAATATTTAATATTTTTATCTGTTCTTCATCGAAGGTTTCAATATTAAGGATGGCGGCGCTATTTGCATGGAGGCTGGCAGATGTAGATTCACTTCTCAGAGCTGTCTACACCCAACCTCTCTGTGAAAATATACACAGAGATGCGTTTTTCTTCTCTTTCTTGTCGCGCTGCTGCTTCTGCGGCTGTACTGACCAAAACCATCACGCCGCAAAACAACCCAGGAATAACTAGCACCAAATCCAAACGTTCTAGTCCAGATGTTTTAGATGAAACGGCATGGATCAGACAATTATATTAGGCGCATTAGAATAAGGGTCTCTGATTAACTGGCAGCTCTGCTCAGAAATGTGATATTATGCCGTTATTGTTACATCTGTCATGGGCGCAAGTGCTCCCTGCAAGCATGTAATTAACCGCAACTGTTGTGGACTGTGCCCGGCAGTTTGTAATCTAATAATTATAGATTAATCAACTGGATATTCTGTGTATTTTCCTCCCTTGGCAGCCTTTAATGAAGGTATTGCAGAAATTGTGTGCAGCTGTATTTCAATGCAATTATTCTGTCAGAGCGAACAGCCAGTTCATATGCTGTTTGTGACTGATATCCACTGAATATTATCCTCACAAACCTAAACGGAAGGGAAGACTGCAAATAAATCCCCTCGGGAGGATATTATGCTCAATGCTGGACATAATAATAGGATCTGGATTAAAAAAAAGATGTTGATCATTTGGTTGTAAGATACAATAAAAATGATTAAAATCCCCTTCGCTGAAATTCTAAATTCGAAAAACTAAATCTAAAAAAACAAAAAAGGCATGTGTTGCAGTGCTTTTATTGTAAGTAAACTTGTTTACGTAAAAAAAGATGAATAAATATACATATAGACAGAAAATATACATAAAGAAAATATTTAATTCTTTATTTTAAAAAATGCAAAAATTTGTCTCTACAGTGTCATATGACTGATGTTGAATATGGTTTCTTTTTCAGCATGGGAGGATGAGGGTAAATTTTTTTTTGGTGAACTATTCTTTTAAATGCATTTATTTCAGCTTTACACTATTTGTCTTTTGTTCATTCTTTCACAGTGTTGCGCTCAACACCATTTACAGAGAAGAAAGACAAGGAGAAGAAACCACAACCAAACTTCATCAGTCCTCGTGTGTATCGCCAACATGCCAGGTGAATGAAACTTCAGACTTTTAGGCTTTTTTAGAACTATTGGGTCAAAGAAACTCACAAAGCATTGTGGGAATGCTTTGTTCCACCATTTAATTTAATTGATTTGCTAAAATGTAAAAGTTTGGAAGGGTCACGAGTGAGAAATGTATTTGCAAGGAGTCTCTTTTAAAAGCTACTGGTGTTTGCTGGCGAAAGGACAGTTAGTGAAGCTCTGAAACTTTCATGATCCTTGCATTTGTAGTTGTAATAGTCATTCCGGCTCAAACAGCAGTTCTGATAGAACAACAAAACTGGAAACAGAGGTATCTTCAACAGAACGAAAGAAACACAGCAGAAATCAGGGTCTGTTTTGGATTAAGCTTCGCCACCTTATTCCTGTTCCTTGCAACACCAAACGGTATCAGGAACAAAGAGCTTTGCGAAACGTTTTCTGCAAAATCCCAGTTTTCTAAACGCAAAAGTGTAAATGACCCATCATTCTGCATTATTCACCATATCGCTGTAGTGAAAACACCGCCAAAGGTCCGCGTGCCAGAATCACACATGCTCTGTTGGGATTTGCGCAGCCTATCCATTGACGTTCCCTTCAAAGTTTCCCGTGATAAGTGAGAACTGAATGCAGCAGAGCATATATATCCTCCCTGCTTGCCAGCAGTAAATAAGCGGGCGTATCTGAGCTCCGCTAGCTTTGTCTTTCCTGGCTTTTAAATGATAATTTAAGTTTTCCCGGCTAAGTATTTCCGTCCGTCCCAAGAGACCTCCATCCCCGTGTAAGACGATGTTTTTTTTTTATATACCCCCACCTCAGCCCTTATACCCCTTGCTGATATTTAACACATAACCACTCATAGTCTGCCTATGAGATATGAATATAATTGTATGTTAGTTTTTAATTACAGGAAGAATCTAACTTGTAAGACGATGAGCTGGAAGGTGCCTCCGCATTGTTATATTTTTTCATCCTGGTTTTTCTGATTATGTGAGCTGGGCTCCTTTGCTAAGCGTTGATAAGCAGAATTTCCATGTTCCCTGCATAATTAATCCATCTCTGCCTGCCTTCCATGCCAACTCCTCCGTTATCGCCCGCACATGCCTGAATTGCAAAAGAATTCTCTCTTCAATTGGAACTTATTGATATTCCAAAAAACTGGAAATCCTTAAATTTTAAGCCACAGATTGTTAAATGGATTAATTTCGCGGCAATCTCGGTCATCTAACGCGGGAAGACAGGCAAGGCGAATCCAAAGTGTCTCCCGTTTGTGGACTTTTAGTCCCAAATGATAGGGTTTATTGGCATCCCCACCCCCACCCCGCTCTCCTACATAGTCAAAAATTACCATTCATTTGCATCGTATAAAACACTTTTATATGGTCTGAAATTCAGAGGAATGTTTTTCAATGCCTGTCGTTTGGCCGCCCGATAACAACTCCGGCCCGGCACATCTGGAGCCTTTTGATACTGGGTGAAAGGGACGCCTGAATATTTAATATTTTTATCTGTTCTTCATCGAAGGTTTCAATATTAAGGATGGCGGCGCTATTTGCATGGAGGCTGGCAGATGTAGATTCACTTCTCAGAGCTGTCTACACCCAACCTCTCTGTGAAAATATACACAGAGATGCGTTTTTCTTCTCTTTCTTGTCGCGCTGCTGCTTCTGCGGCTGTACTGACCAAAACCATCACGCCGCAAAACAACCCAGGAATAACTAGCACCAAATCCAAACGTTCTAGTCCAGATGTTTTAGATGAAACGGCATGGATCGGACAATTATATTAGGCGCATTAGAAAAAGGGTCTCTGATTAACTGGCAGCTCTGCTCAGAAATGTGATATTATGCGGTTATTGTTACATCTGTCATGGGCGCAAGTGCTCCCTGCAAGCATGTAATTAACCGCAACTGTTGTGGACTGTGCCCGGCAGTTTGTAATCTAATAATTATAGATTAATCAACTCGATATTCTGTGTATTTTCCTCCCTTGGCAGCCTTTAATGAAGGTATTGCAGAAATTGTGTGCAGCTGTATTTCAATGCAATTATTCTGTCAGAGCGAACAGCCAGTTCATATGCTGTTTGTGACTGATATCCACTGAATATTATCCTCACAAACCTAAACGGAAGGGAAGACTGCAAATAAATCCCCTCGGGAGGATATTATGCTCAATGCTGGACATAATAATAGGATCTGGATTAAAAAAAAGATGTTGATCATTTGGTTGTAAGATACAATAAAAATGATTTGGACTATATTATGTAAAAAAGCTCTAAAACACCAGTGATCTGCTGGTTATTCATTAAAAATGATTCTCTCTAATGGTAAGGATGCATTTACAATTTCGATTTCATTTACAATTGCACTTCTTAAAAAAATGTAACTCTTTCAAACATTTAGTCCATGCAATACACACATTTACTTGATCATCAGCAAAAAGAAGTCTTATGAGAAGTGGTGATTAAATATGCATTAAAAGTGCAGAACAATTGTTGTTGTCCTTGAAAACTGTCAGTTAGGTAACTGTAGAAGATCTGGTTCTCTCTTAACGTGTCTACACGCTGTTTCACAAGCTGTACAGTGTTTAAATGTTGCAATATTTCACAGCTCTTGCTGTCATTTCTTTGAGCCTGCACTGTAAAAAATGTTTTGTCAGGTAACCTAAAATAATCCGCTTCATTTGGTAACATCTAAAATAACCAGTCAAAATCAGAAACGTTATTTAATATGATCGAATCAACCTGACAGCAACAAAAGTCATTTTATGGGCCAGAGCAGGTATAAATAACTCATTATTGTAACAATAGCGCCTTTTTACTTTTTATGGTATGTGTGAAGAGGTTATTAGATTAAAACTAATCCAATTTGCATTTAGTGTCATTTTCACTGCTTAGAAGAAAAAAAAGGAGTTAAGAAAGATGGATTACATATAATAGCTGATCAGCATTGTCTGTCTGTGCATATTCAAAGCTTAGTGTTAAATATCACATATTTTCAATTTTATTTTAATAGAATTTTATAGTTATGACAACAGGAACAAACTACGTTTAATGCAATATTTGAGTTAATTCTTAAAATTAGAGGTAAATACTGACTAGAGGAACTGTTTCTTTTATAATTCGTATAGTAGCCTATTTCACCTAGAATACCTTTTATGATTTTTTTATGAAAATTATTATTATTAATTTATATTAACAAGATAGAGATAATAATCTTGATGATTTCCCTGTAATTCTCTTAATCGTTTAAGTGCATATGTAACAGATATTCAAAAATCATGAAATTAGGAAGACTGTTAAGAAATCAAATAAATAATTCTTGAAGAATCAGTCAAATATTACATTTATCATTGATAGATTATTTAAGTTTCAGTGAAAATCTGACAGTGGGGTATATGTATCTTAAATATCTTAAATAGTGATAATATAAATAAAATCAATATTTGGGGGGGGGTTGAAGAGAAATCTAACATCAAGGAATAGAAATAAAAAATAATCATTTTAAAACATGCATTAGCATTTGCAAAACACACACAAAATTATTTTGAACCTCCGTCTCTGTGTGTTTACTTGTTTTCAGCTCCTAGACAGCAAACCACAAACCGAAGACGAGCTTCAAAATAGAGGGATGGAATTCAGCAGAGAGGACGAGTGCAGAGAAAACAAAGAAACGGAGGAAGAAGGGAAGAAAAAAGGCAGAGAGAAGAAGGTGTGGAGCAGAAGTGTGTTGCTGGGCAGAGGGCTGGCGCTGAACGTGGGGTTGGCAGGCGGGGTGGAGGAGCAGGCACGCTCACAGACATCTGTTGGCACGCTGCGGATGCTGGAGGGGGCACGCTGCCATGACCAGCGGGAACATGGCACACTCATAATGCTGTAGCTATACTCAGATACACACCGGGTCTCTATAGAACGCCACACACACCAGCACTAATGATAAAATAATCTCACACTATCGACACGAGCGACGCAGGACACACACGTTGCGGATCAAAATATCATAATTGGCAGCTTTCAGTTTTTAGTCTGGGCAAAATACTTTTTTATGAGAATCTAAGAGAAATGATCCTGCAGAATAAAAAGTGAATTTAGTTCTTCATTGGCATTGATGGTTCCATGAAGAACCTTTAACATACTTTCCACTGCATAAAAGGTTCTTTAAAAAGGAAAAAAGTTCTTTAGATTATTAAATTGATTAGAAACTGTTCACCGAAAGGTTTTTTGGGGGAAAAAAAGTTCTTCTGTGGCATTCACTCTTAAAAAATAAAGGGTGTTTTCACAGTAATGCCATAGAAGAACCATTTTTTCTCAAAGAACATTTCAATGATGGAAAACATTTTGAGCAGACAGAGCGGGTAAAATTGAAATACATTTCCAGTTTTTCCATGTTAGATGTAAAAGATCAAAAATGATCACATCCTTCAAGGATTTTAAAGTTCAACCATGTTTTTTTTTTCATGATATTATTATAAAATATTATATTCAAAACATTTAAAGATTACATATAATATTTTACCAGACATATTTAAAAACATGATGGGAACATGAAAATGTAGGAATTTAAATAAAATATTTTTCTCAAGCCTTTAATATCCATGGAACCTTTCCATTTTACAAAAGGTTGTTTATAATGGAAAAAGATTGTTTGTATTATTAAAATGTTCTTCACACTAAGAAAAGAAAAAAATGGTTCTTCTGTGGCATTCACTCTTAAAATGAAAGGTTCGAAATGTGTGTTTTCACAGCAGTGCCACAGAAGAACCATTTTTGGTTCCCCAAAGGATCTTTCATTGAACAGTTCTTAAAATAACTATTTTGTCTTAGTGAGGAACATTTAAAAAATCTAAAGAACCTTTTTCCACTATAAAGAGCCTTTTGTGTAATGGGAAGGTTCCCAGTGGCGGTCCGTCCATATAAGCTGCGAATGCTCCGCATACCCAGGCCATTTGAGAGAATAAGTTCACGGGATAATTCATATAAACATGATTATAAGTTGATCCCTTGTCCTTTGAGATGTGACTTAAAGCTTAATAAAGTGTTGGGAATAAGTATGTAAAATTATTTATTTGAAAACAACGGTAATTTTCTACACTATCGACACGAGCGACGCAGGACACACACGTTGCGGATCAAAATATCATAATTGGCAGCTTTCAGTTTTTAGTCTGGGCAAAATACTTTTTTATGAGAATCTAAGAGAAATGATCCTGCAGAATAAAAAGTGAATTTAGTTCTTCATTGGCATTGATGGTTCCATGAAGAACCTTTAACATACTTTCCACTGCATAAAAGGTTCTTTAAAAAGGAAAAAAGTTCTTTAGATTATTAAATTGATTAGAAACTGTTCACCGAAAGGTTTTTTGGGGGAAAAAAAGTTCTTCTGTGGCATTCACTCTTAAAAAATAAAGGGTGTTTTCACAGTAATGCCATAGAAGAACCATTTTTTCTCAAAGAACATTTCAATGATGGAAAACATTTTGAGCAGACAGAGCGGGTAAAATTGAAATACATTTCCAGTTTTTCCATGTTAGATGTAAAAGATCAAAAATGATCACATCCTTCAAGGATTTTAAAGTTCAACCATGTTTTTTTTTTCATGATATTATTATAAAATATTATATTCAAAACATTTAAAGATTACATATAATATTTTACCAGACATATTTAAAAACATGATGGGAACATGAAAATGTAGGAATTTAAATAAAATATTTTTCTCAAGCCTTAAATATCCATGGAACCTTTCCATTTTACAAAAGGTTGTTTATAATGGAAAAAGATTGTTTGTATTATTAAAATGTTCTTCACACTAAGAAAAGAAAAAAATGGTTCTTCTGTGGCATTCACTCTTAAAATGAAAGGTTCCAAATGTGTGTTTTCACAGCAGTGCCACAGAAGAACCATTTTGGTTCCTTGAAGAACCTTTCAATGAACGGTTCTTAAAAGGACCTTTTTTTTTAGTCTAAAGAACATTTTAAAAATCCCAAGAAAATTTTTATATTGCAGTATAAGGAACCTTTTGTGGAATGGAAAAATTCTATTGATATTAAAGTTTCTTTAGTAGTGTAAAGTACTGTAGAAGTGTAAAAAAGGTTCTTTAATAGTGTAATTTGATAACTACAAATGACTTTCTTTGGTGCAATCTGGTCGATACTGTCATAAAATTCTTACTAATATATTTGACTTCAATAAAACCAGTCAATTTAGACGTCACCTCATTTTTAGGTTACCCGACAACACATTTTTTACTCTGTGCGTCATTTCATAGCAATTTTATTCCCCGTATCTTCTGGCCTTTATTAATTTCATCATCAACACTAGACCTTCCATCTCTTTTCAAGCAGATGGACATGAATGCATGGCCTTGATGCTCGTCCACTCCTCCAGCTGTCTAACAGTGCCCACACACACACACACACACACACAGTCACAGTCACCTCCTCTGGATAGCAGCCAGTCCCATAATGCCAGTTGGTTGTGGCATCATACAGCAGAAAATCAGCCTTGCGACTTCAAGAGCTGCCGTCTATGCTGATGCTGAAGTTCAGACGGCAGTAAATCATATTTAAATGTGCTGGAGGCAGACGTGGATATATTTAGCTGCACACACATACACACACACACAACTCGTTTACAGTGATTTTGAAATGTGAAAAGCAAAAATGTGCCATTGTTAGCGTTTTTACTTGACTCGATTCATTATAAATGACTTTCATTAGCGTAACTTGTGTAGTCAGGTTGATATTTTTGACTATAGGTTACCAGGCAAAGATTTTTTGACAGTGGACAAATATCAGCTTGATCTTCACCAGTGAAATACGTCTATGACTGTGCATTTTTGATCATCACAGCACAATCCCATATGTCTTCTAAATCCCTTCATTTAACGTTACCATTAAACTCCTCACTGTATGTGTGTTAAAGCAGCAGCGGCGGCATGATCTCCATGCCACTGATTTCCCCTGCGATGAGAACAGCATCATGTTAATTATTTCAACCATCTGCTGCAGCCCGTGATGGAGGCGCCCTCCACCTCACACAGATTTGTACCTGTCAGTCAAATTGCGGGACCAACACGAGGCGCCGTGGCGGCGAGAATAAGATCCAACGCATGCCAAGGTCCTGAGGGATTGAGCTGTGGTGTGAAATTAATCTGGAGTTCACAATTTAGCTGGACTCTCTGAATTTGCGCTCAAAGAAGCCTCAACATCTGGCTATTTTTGGAGTGTTTTGGCATGAGAAGTGTCAAAAGCAGAACTTTAGGAATTTCTGCAGCTCCTTTTGACTGAATGAGATGTTTCATGATAGACATTTCTGTGCATACTGTATGTATCATGAAACATCACAGAATTCTTTGAATTCATTGTTAAAACCAACCGATGTTTCTGCTGTTGTTTTCTCCCCCACCAAAAATGATTTTTTTTTTTTTAAACTTCCTGGAGAATGAAATCATTATGAAACTGGATTTTGAAAGAAAGAAAGAAAGAAAGAAAAAGAAAAAATATAAGATCTTATAAATTTCATTAACTTTCTGCTGTTGAAAAAAAACACCCGGCAAAAATGATGACATTTCCTGGAAGATGTAATTAAGTAACTGACCTTTGTTAGTCTCAGAAGGATTTAGAAAAATTTTAGGATGAAAAAGATCTTGAAGATAAAGGAAAAATATAGGACCTTGTCAATTTCAATAAATTTCAAACATTTCAAATTTCAAATTTCAAAAAAAGAAAAGAAAATAGTTACTTCCTGGAGGATGATGTCATTAAGAAACTGGATTTTGTGAGTTTTTTTTAAAAGAGATTCAAGAAAGAAAGAAAGAAAGAAAGAAAATCCGCTTTAAAAATCTTTAAAATACAGGGGAAGAAAAAGGGGAAAAAAATACAGGATCTTATCAATTTCAATACATTTCAAACATTTCAAATTTCAAAATAAAAAAGAAAAGAAAAGAAAATAGTTACTTCCTGGAGGATGATGTCATTAAGAAACTGGATTTTGTGGGGGTTTTTTAAAAAAGAGATTCAGAAAAGAAAGAAAGAAAATCAGCTTTAAAAAAACTTTAAAATACAGGGGGAGAAAAGGGGAAAAAAATACAGGATCTTATCAATGTCAATACATTTCAAATTTCAAATTTCAAATTAAAAAATAAAATAAAATAAAATAGTTACTTCCTGGAGGATGATGTCATTAAGAAACTGGATTTTGTGAGTTTAAAAAAAAAAAAAAGAGATTCAGAAAAGAAAGAAAGAAAGAAAGGAGAAAATCAGCTTTAAACATCTTTAAAATACAGGGGGAGAAAAAGGGGGAAAAAATACAGGATCTTATGAATTTTGTTAACTTAGTTGTTAATACTAGCCGATGTTTTCCCTACCACCAAACACCAAACATGTCACTTCCTGGAGGATGTTGTCATTAAGAAACTGGCTTTTGTTAGTTTTTAAGAGATTAAAAAAAAATAAATGAAAAGAAAGATAACCAGGATGAAAAAGAACCTGAAGAAACAGTGGAAAAGAAAGAAAGAAAAAAAAATTTTTTATTAACTTTCTATGATGTCACTTCCTGGAAGATGATGTCATTAAGAATCTGGCTTTAAAGGGATTTAAAAAAGGGAATGAAAAAAAAACAAAGAAAGATGAATCAGGATGAATAGGATGTTTACAAAAATATATATATTGATTATCAGTTTGAAAAATATTCACATTATAATGTTTGTTTGTTTGAAACGTTGATTAGATAAAGAAAAAAAACGCTTGGAATATATTTAAATAAAGTTTTTCTATGTAAAATTAAAAGACAAAAAAAAAACATCCTTCAGCCATGTTTTTATTGTGATATTGCGACAAAATATATGATTACCATCTTTAAAAATCACATTGAATATTTTGCGAAAACAATAAACAGAATCGCCACTGTTAATCTGGCAGTCAAGCAGATCGATAACCTCATAATTATATAATCCGGTAATTGTATTGGTCTGCATTGGTCTGTATGTAAATGGAAGCAATTACGTTCAATAATGCATTGCTACCAAATGCAACTATATTTGATGACATGCATGCAGCAGTGGCTGTCTCTGTGTGCTTTGAATTTGGGATGAACAACACCTTAGCAATCATTATAATACAGCACATTATTATACAGTATTTTTCAGCCATATTTATTATCTGACCAGGTGTGCCTGGATTCATTTAATCTAGCCCTGAAACAATACAAGGTTAAATTAAGAAAGAGCAGCGTTTCCTGATCACTGTGACTGATATTGTGTCGCATTTATACACGGCGTCCTCCTGCAGTTATATCTCCTGCAGCAAAACACTTTGATTCAATTATTGATTGGTTAAAACAGCCCCTAATTCCTTGCATATGTGCGTTCGAAGAAATGAAACATGTTTCCAAATGTAATCTAACCTTGAACGATATGAAAAGACAGCGCAGAAAGGACACGGTGGCACTGCACTTGCCTGGGGTCACTTAATTAATTTGGAGGTACTCGTTAATACAAACCACACACACTGCCGATGACCTGCCACAGGAGCTCAAAGAGGGTCAGAGAAGTCATACTCAGCCCTATTCAGAATTACACAAAACAACAGACTGTGACACTTGTGGCCTTCAAATTATGTGAAAACCATGTGAGCGCACAATATAGAAATATATGCAACATATTACTCTTATTTACAAGGGGTGCAGAGTTCAAGGGAACAGCTGTGAATGAATTGAGAATAATGTGCTTTTTAACATGGAAATTAATAGCTTTTTACGGAAGTGTCTGAATGAGTGTAGGCCCAGACTGTGAGCCTTAAGTTTCCTGGAAGTCTCCTGCACAAACTGGGCATCTGTAGAAATTCGCAATTCTAAAACTGGCATGTTTTATTGAGGAAAACAAATTATGATATTTTCTGGAAAAACTATTTAATCTATATTTACAAATCCTGTTTTATATTTGGAGTGATGAATAAATGATCACACATTCATTACGATAGGAAACAGGAGATGCGCTTAGAAAATATTGGATGAGAAAATGTAACAATATAGAAAAATATTCAGAAATGATCGTTTAACATTGAAAAATGTATAAACCAGCATAAAATATTCGCTGAATCACCTAATATAAAATCAAGAGAGGCATGTATGGTGTGCTAAAGTAAATGATCTGTTTCTTACAAACACACCGCTTCATTTCACAAGATTTTAAATTATGGACTGGAGTGGTGTGGATTACTGTGATGTTTTTATCAGCTGTTTGGACTCTCATTCTGACGGCACCCATTCACTGCAGAGGATCCATTGTTGAGCAAGTGATGTAAGGCTAAATTTCTCCAAATTTGTTCTGATGAAGAAACAAACTCCTCTACATCTTGGATGGCCTGAGGGTGAGTACATTTTAAGCAAATTTTCATTTATGTGTGAACTATTCCTTTAAAATGAACATGAAAAAAAAAACATTTTGTATGTGATTTATGTGTTTTAATCTGTATTCAATGAGAAATTGCATGGTATTAAGTGCCCCTATTATGCCATTTTTAAGGTTGCTAATATTGTTTTATGAGTCTCCTAAAACAGGTTTACATGCATACAAGGTCAAAAAACACGTTAGTTTTCTCAAAAAATAGATTTAATCTGACCTCATTTCTAAACGTGCGAAGCAGTTCAAAGAATCAGTCTCTCGAAACCCCTCCTTTCCGTGAGCCCTCACTGCTGTGATTGGTCAGATGGCGCAGTCCTTTGTGATTGGTCCAGAGCCGTAGAGAGATTGGCTCTGGATTGGTCTACCGCGTACAGCGCGTGTCGGAAACGAAACGCCCATTGCCATGACGGAATGACAGCCCTGGAGACTTGTCAATACATAGAAAAGATGGTATGGATTGTACCTTACCAATTCGAGCTGGAGTCTGATGATGAAACGGTTGAAGTGGCTGATCGACAAGAGACTGATTCGCAAGCAGGACTGGAGCAGGACACTTCTCAGTGGTAAGTGTCAAGTGTTAACAAGTTTGTGGTAATTATAAGATGTGATAAAACAAATTTACTCTCACAGCGTAGGATACAGCGTCTACTCCACATGATGTTAACCACACGGAAATTTTACTGTTTGTGGGCGGGCAAGTTGGCGACTTGGCGGACATTATGCAAATGTGTTACTTCGTGACGTAGAGCCGTAATAGAATAATATTCGAATTCCTGACGACTCGTTTAGGTGATTGCCAGCCGACTCTTTTTTTATAGACAATAACTTTATTTATCGTGCATTGTCGGCTTCACAACTTGACACACTGCATGAAAGGTAATATTCGAAAAGGCATAATACACTCTAAAAAATATTGTTTGGACGCAACAAAAACAATTAACGTAACAGTTTGCATCATTTTTTTTGAGTTAAGGCAACTTCTTCTGAAATTAAGTTCAACTAGTAAACTATATTGTGCTATATATACTTAGAAAATTGTGTTAAAACTAACAATTATTAAGTTAAATACTCATAAAAATTAAATTGTTCTAAGTTGTTTTTTTAAATTTGATTCAATCATGGACACTGGTTACAAAAACTACTAAAATATTATTTTTTGATGAAACAACACTTAATGCTGCCAGGAAACCAATCTTTTAGCATTTTCAACCAAATGCCTTCTGATTGAAACAGCATGTAAGACAATGCCCAGTGAGTTTTCTCAACCTAAGCAAAGGTTGAGAACAGAGTCAGACTCACTCTCAACCTAAACGCTCTACTCTTCAGCACAATGGTAATCTAATAAAAACCACCAACATAACAGAAACACATTTAATTACTAAAAGAACCGAACACTGAACATTAATAAATCTTCTCCTGTTCTGATCTTGAATAGAAATGCATAAAATATGAGTTTATTTCTACATTTACTAAAAGAACGGAACACTGAACATTAATAAATCTTCTCCTGTTCTGATCTTAAATAGAAATGCATAAAATATGAGTTTATTTCTACATTACCGCTCATTATTCAGTCACATGCAAAGCATGCTGGGAACCTGAAACGTGAACTTGAAAAAATGAAGTTATGGAGCTAATTACATTGAGTTAGTACAACTTAAATAATGTTTTAAACAAACTAACACAGATATTTAAGTTGAAGTTACACACAGTATTACGTTGTTGTAATTATCAACATTAAGATGTCAGGACAACTCATTAAAAAAATGTTTAAAACTTAAAATGTTTAATTAAATAAATAAATTGGAATTTTTAACTTGCACTAATGCATTAAATTAAGTAGTGGCAACAGATCCACTGAATTATTTTTTAGAGTGTAGGGGCACTTTACATTTTTTATCAAATATTAACTTTTTATTTTTTGGAATAATATGCACAAAGAAGTCATGTAAAAGACCAGGAACCTGCTTTTAAGAAGGTGAAAAGGCTCAGTTTTGGTTTCATGTTGGCATGAGCCTCAGTGTGCCACTAATAGCACCAAGTAGAACTGGAAAAATAATGACTGCCTGCCATTGGTTCGGCCAAATGTTTAGTTCCACCCCAAACTCAAGCCATTGGTTGAGCAGGAAGGCTGCTCAAACAACAGAGCAATGTTTGAACGTCTCACAAAAATGACGCAAAGCAGCTTTAATCTAGTTGTAGTTTATAGACAATGAACATGAGCTTTAAAACATTACACATAATAAGTGATACAAATTTGATATCGATTTTCACCATCATTTAGATCTGAAGCAGAACTAGAACTCAGCTGTGAATCGCTAACCTTATTCTCCTTCATGGCTGGAGCTCACAGCCCGCCAGCGCTGGAGCAGAGGACGCTGGGAAGAGCACACTTCTTGCCAGAGTGTAATGGCTGGTGAAAGCAGAAGCAAACTGCACAGAGGCAGATAAAGGTTTCCTCACGGTGCAGCTCCGTTGACTAGTTAACCCCTTGAAATTATGCCGTAGTTTCAGACTCCGTTCCAAAGTCCCGGAATTGGGTTACAAGATAATTTCACAGGCGACTTGCTTGTCTTACTTGGCAGTTCAACTGGCTAATTGAAGGCGATTTCCGGGTCCTGAAACTGTTTAAGAAATGATACTTCAAATTTGAGTAAAGGGATTTTCTGCATGTGACGTGGAAGTTGCAGGATTTTTTGAATATATATGAACATATTTTTCCACCAAATGCATGCTTGAAAGTAGCACATTGAAAGTCTGGAGTTAGTTGAAGATGACTTTTTAATTAAAACATATGCACTTTTTTCATTTGCGTTTGCTTTCAGGTGATTTCAGATTTAGGACTGAAAAAGTCAGGGAAATTTGTATGTAGTTTTCTATTAAATGACTTCTAAAAAGCCTCACCCAGTAATTTAACATCTGTTCTTTTATATCTGCTTTTTATACAAAAAACTTTTTTGATTGCTTTATTTTATTTCACATGGAAAAATTGGATAATTCTGAATAGGACATATACTCATAACTACATTTGAATAGCTGATTTAGAGTTTTTTTTTATTGGGCTTTAACTACACTGAATCAATACAGTTTTAAATTCATTCACAAAATTCACAAATACACAGAAAAAATGTGCTATCAAAGAAGATTCACCTACACAGATCAGATGTGTTGGTACCAGGGTGTTTTACTGATGCAAGAAACTGCATATGAATCAGTGGTCAAAATAAAACAATTATAGAATTGTAGCCTGTTAGTCAAAATGTCGTAATTTCTCTATTATTTTTAGACATCAAAGTATAAAACTATTAAATAACATAGTATATGTTTAATATAAAAAAACATTAGATTTGTATTTGTCATAAACTCATCTATCTTTGATTTTAAAAATTAATTAAAATGTTTTAAGTTCAACAAAACTAATTTCAAGCATTTAAACAAATCTTTTCATGTTTTTCATGTTTATGAAAATCATAAATTAAGTGTGTGACAGTAAATATACAGTAAACAGACAACGTCACGACGCGCTCGTAAAAAGGGGTTTGCTGTTTTTGTCAGCTGAGCCTCTATATAAATTGTTTATTATTACTTCAAGTAATCAAGGATATTTAAAGTAATGCTTAAACGTGGTACTTTCAGTTGATGACTTTAAAGGCGTTGTTAATGTGTCTTTCTAACTTCAACCACACCTGTTCCAAAACCCCGCCCTCCAAAGAATGGCAGCCAACCAGACTTTACAAAACCTGAACACAGATAATGATTGGCAGGAAAAACGCGGGCAGTTCTCACCGCTGTTGTTGTAACTTCTGAGGACACATATTTTGGTAATATCTGTGAGGTAATAGAAACGCTTTATACTCGATAAATTTAGTCATTAATACGTAAATAAGTATTTTATTCGGGATTTCCATCTATCAAACCTTTGAAATAACTTTTATGCAAAAAAGAATGAACACATTTGGCCTGAATGTAGCGCTTTTCGGAACAATAGTCCGCATGAACAATGAAGTTGAACAGCATTATATGTGAGAGATTGTGTGTGTACGGCGACCGCGGTGGATCAAACTTCATGTTCAAACAAAAGCGCGAAACGCCTTCCCCTCCGCCTTCAGTCCGAGCGGACCGCAGCTCCTCGCACACACACACACACACACACACATACACACACACACACACACACACACACTCGTGCGCACGCACTGAGCGAGGGGGACGCGTGTGTGAGAGCAAGAGCCTGTGAATAATCCTCATTCCTTCTGCGACCCGTTCGGCTCTTGGATGATCCATAATAACCTCTCATAATAATCTGTAATAATAATTAATAATCAATAATCATCCGGATCAACATGTCCCGCAGAAAGCAGAGCAACCCTCGGCAAATCAAGCGTAAGTTACTCTGTTTATTATTATTATTACTATTATTTGTTTCAAAGCCAAGCGGAGTAAAGTTGGATGAAAGGGAGATAGAGAGAGATCAGTTTATTATGACAACTGATAGTAGCAGCAGGTGCAAATATTCTTCTTTTAGTCCTCCTTTAAATCTTGTTTGATGATTCGGTGTTTTTGTATTTAACCGAGGCTTGTTTTTCGCGTGATATGGTGAATGTAACATTTTTAAGACTTGTTTGTTATGCTTTCATTTTGCGCTTACTAATTCTCATTGCATATTTAGTTTTGTTGTGTCTTCTTTGCTTATGTAGGCTATAATATTTATGCACGTGCTTAGGCTATTTAATTCTTAAAGTTTCATGTAGCGACGATCACAGAAACTGAATGAATTAGTTGTTTTAGATGATGTTAAGCTGATTCTTTCAAAGCCCCAGGAGGGTCTTGTTTTGTATTTGTTGAGGCATGTGGAGATGTTTTTCATAATAGTGACATTTGAAGTCTTGCTTATTATGTTTTCATTTTTGCTTTTATTTATTATTTATGCATATTGCAAGTTTATTATTGGCTATCAAACAGAATTAAAAATAAATAAATAAATAAAATGCAACTGTTTTTCTAGAAGTGCTTTTGTAATAGTTATGCATGTTTGTTTAGTGCTGAAAGTTTTATATTCTGTATAGTGAGAATCTCATAAACTGATTCAGTGTTTTAGTTTAAAGTAGTTTTAGATTTGAAGACGTTCAGCTGATTCTTTAAAAAGGTGTAAATAGTGTTTTGAGTCTTCATCTTTCAGTCTTTTTGTATTTGACCATGTTAAGATGTTTTCAACGATTAACAGGCAATACATTGGTTATCACATTTCAATGTCATGTTTTGATTCTTTACATTTTATTATAGCGTTATTGTTGTTTGGCAAGCTGTATAAAATTATGATAGCTGAATTTTCATTCAGTTTTTAGGTCACTGTAGATTTACGTTCAGCGTTTCTTGTAAAGGTTTTAAGGGTCTGTTTAGAGTCAGCTGTGGATGTCAAAAAAAATAAAAAATCACCCAGAATCTCTCATGCATGCTAATGAAGACTGAAATATAGTGTGTGTATTTATGATAATGCATGTAGAAAAAAAGAATTAATGAATTCATTGCTTTTTTTAGTCAACGTCTAAATGTGTAAAAACAAAACCTATTTAGTTGTAGGATTCCTTAAATGCATTCTTCCAAAAAAGTATTTCTGTGGTCTAAAATAAATTTAATATTTAATAAATATGACACATCTCAGCCTAGAATAATCTGCAGAGCTCTACAGAGTTAAATAAATCATGTGTTTCATAAAATATACACCATCAGTAGCTTGAGCATTTCCATTTTTCAGGGCCTATTTTTAGGACAGTGTTATGATATTGTACCTGAATATTTTCAGCACCTCACGAAGTGAAAAGTTCAGACAGTAAAATTGCAGCTCTGTCTTTTATACAATAATTAAATGGGCTGGCTTTTGTTGCATTCATCTTTTGTGAATGAAAGAGCCGAAGTGCGATCGCTGGTCAGGGCCTTTAGAAGCAGCCTGTGTGTGTGTGTGTGTGTTTGGACCGCAGGGAGGAAGGACGAAGAATCTTCTTCCTCTGTTGTGAAATGTTGGTTTTTTAGAAACAGGTTAAACTGAGCCAAAGAGAAGGGAAGGGATCAAGCGAGATTGCACACTTCTAAAAGCCATATGTCTTTTTATCGCCGCTCGATATTTGTATGTGTTTGTACTAGTGAAATGAAATGTTTCTGTTTGAATATGTGTGTGTGTGTGCATGAGATCATTCGTGCTTCTGTTGAGCTCATGTACATAAAGTTAAATTTAACTTTTAAAAAAAAAAACTGTATTCCTTTGAAAATGTTTTATTTTGACCATCCTGTCACTTGGGTGACACATTGAGATGTATTCTGTCAGAGCAAATATTGTTTGACTGTACTAGTATGCAGTACAGTAAATACAAATATGTTTGAAGGCTTTCAGTCAGTGCAAAGCAATCTTTGCATATTTTGTTTGATGTGGTACTTTCTGTTATCTCATTCGACAAGCATGACAGTTTCTGAATACCCGAAATGAGCTTGAGTCATTAAACTGTTGACCGAGGCATTTGCATTCAAATCGATCTGCGTCGATTTCCTTCTGAAATGCATCCAAGATGTCCAGAAACTGAGTTGTCTAATGGCTCTCACAGCTCCGTTACTAGAGTATTCATAATATCAGGGTATTGTCTCTGGCTCCGAAAGGTCACGCGGAGCCCGTAGTTCCTCTCTCCGGCACTTCAGGAAGAGGAAGAGAGAAGAAGAGACCGTCTGATCCAGTGCACAGAGAGACCGAGAGTCATTTTTAATATTTTGCTTATTCTCTCCCCTTGGGTGCTCTCTGAGCAATGATAAAAAGGCCGTGCTGAAAAAGCACCATTAATTTGCACCGATGCCTGTGAGATAGGACCAGATAATGGGAAAGATAAGGCAGGGAGATATACCATCAGAGCTGCGATTATTACCATTAAAATTCCAACCCAGCAATCTGCAGCCGGCTGATAATTCCCTCTCCGTTTCCACCACTTTGGATGATAAGGCAAAAAATAGTCATCCACTGCTCCTTGATTAGGCTGCCTGGATATCCCGATAATGCAGTGATAAATTATGTATTTCTCCTCCTTGTTTTTTGGCCCTGAAACGTTACATCTGATTCCATTTTTTATTAATATTTATTTTGTGTTGGTTTTGGTCCCCGCCCCCACCGGCGAATCGACCCCTCTCGCCCTCTCCTCTTTCAGTTCTTCTCATCGTAATAAGAGTTTGATAGAGAGGTGATGGAGGGTGAGATGTTTTGTATGGGAGCTCATATCTGCGTTATCAGCTCATCTCCATGAGCGGCTGCTCGCTGCTGTTGTTTTTAGCCCTTATCACCTCATGCCAATATGCCAATAAATTGGCCCGATTGTTAACCGGGCCGAGCCAGGGCCAGTGAAAATTTATGACAGGAAGAGATGAAAATATCGCTGATGTGTTAGGGATGAAGCACGATTAGCTTCGCAGGAGAGCGTGATGTCTCAGTCTGTGCTGAGGAATGCCTGGTGGCGCTTTAATAGGCAGGCCAGATACAAGGGTTGGCGAATGGAAAGCGTGCCCCGTGGTGTAATTTGTCTGTAAAATAGCCTCTCGAGTTGCACGTGTGGGCTTGGAGAGCAGGCGGGTTGATGGGTAAGGCCTCTCTCCATCTGTTTACGCTCGCTGTAGGTCTGTGCGCTTCTAAACGTCACTTTGCTTTGTGGGATGCTAAACTGTACGTTTTTTCTTTCAGCTCTCTTTCAAAAGCTAGTGAGCTGCCTTGTTGTCTATTGCCTGCATAGGAATCATCATAAAAACATGCTCTTTCACAAGCCCACCGTCTATAATTTGATTGGCCATCTCAATAATTTTGACATTGATGAGCACTGTGAGATCGCTGAGGCAGGCCAGCCTAAAAATGTAACTTTTAAAACTTGATTCGGATTCTGATTTATGAATTCGGCAGATGCTTTTATTCAAACCGGCTTTAATTGCATTTAAGGTATGCATTTTATCACTTCATCCACTCCCTGGGAATCAAACCCATGACCTTGGCCCAATTGCTTCTCCTGATATTTGATAATCTTGACGCTGCTCTCCTGCACTTCCACCCTGTTTGTTATTTGGATGACTGAAAGTTACAGTTTTAGCCTGGTCTTCCTCAGCGATCTCACAGTGCACGTCAATGTCAAAATGATTGAGATGGCCAATCAAATCAAAGAAGGCGGGCTTTTACTGTTCACAGAAACAGAACATGAATTCCAGCGTGAGGCTTCAGTTTTTAATGGTTAGTATGAGGTAAGATGTACAAAAGACATTTATTATTTGACAGCTGTTTCACAACAGGCATGTTAAATAACCAACAGTAAAAGCTACTCAACTTTTTTTTGTTGCAAATTTTATTGCAGTTTTGAATTTAAAGTATGGGCTTTTGATTCATGTGAGACAACAAAAAATTAACAAAGCATTTTTCTGAAAATTAGGTGTACGATAAATGAGAGAAAGTGTGCAAGTTTTAGAAAAATTGATTACATCATACCATACAATAAATTATACTCTTTTCCTGGTCTTCTTGCTTTTCTTTATTCCCTTAAAGTCTTTTAAATCCTTAAATTTTTTAATAGGTTTTTAATAGGTTTAAATGGTTAAAGAAAGTATTCAAGACATTAGCATGATATAATAAGTGTTTTATTTATACAATAGTACATTTTTAAATAGGTTAGTCTTTTAGTATTTACTTTTTGATCAACATTTTTTTTTTGACTGGGCTTATCGCAGTGCATTCTGGGATTTCCTTATCCCATATGAGGGACCCAAGGGGCGATCACACTGCCAGCAGTTTGTAGCGACCTAAAGTCATTCATTTCAAACAAACTACTGGTGATGTCACTTTATGCAAATGAGCAGTAGTAACATGCTGTTTAGGTAGGATGTTTGCTAGATAAACTAATTCTAACCACTAGTGGTTCAACAGCACAGTCAAGTGCAGTTTTGTTTCAAACCACTCAATTTTCAGCTGACAGTTGACAAAGGAAACACGTCTGACTGAAATAGCTACTTTTAAAGTGTCTTTTTTGAGTTCCAGAGCCGATCCAAATTATTATTATTATGCTCAAACTGAAGTATATGGAGGATTTGCCAGCATTCGGTGCTGGAAAATGGTAGTCAGAGATCTCGGGTGGAGGTTTGTTGTTGCTCTTTGTGAATGTGTGTATAATCGACTTTCAGTATGACTTCATAATAAGTGTGATTATCATCTCGGCTCCGCCCACTAGATGATGATGATATCATACGAGAGCTCTGTCAGGCCTATCAGGTGACACGTCTATCTCTGGACGGGGTTTATCACAGTCTCAACTTATAATGGTGCAGTGAGAGTGTTTGCTGATTTGGCTGCCAACATGTCAGTGTGTGTGTGCATGGATATGTTTATGTTGGAGATGAAACGGATGGTTTGTGTGGCTTGAATTCTGTGGTTTACCAGTCAGTCGGTTTACTATATTCTGTTCTATTTTTATGCCTTTTTATTTGATCAAATTATTGAATGTATATGGAGCTTACATATTTATGTCTGCGGTCTGCTCAGTGTGTTTCATCATCAGGGACATTTTTGACACTGCAAGTCTGTGTGTGTGTTGTGTTCTTGTGTGTGTATCAGCTCAAACATCCAATGGTTTTGGAGGAGAAAGTTGTTGTGGTAATAATGAAACTCCTCTGAGATGACTTTCTCATACTTGAGACCTTTCTTTGGTAGATTCCACTGATGAAAGTGTGCAGATTTTTTTGTGTTCCTCATAGATTTGTCTCATGACAAATGGCTGCTGGATGCCAACTTTCCTTTTCAACATCTGTTGGCTGCCAATTACAGCTTGTGTTGTTTTGCCTCGTCTAAGCTGAAGGAGCCATCTGACTGATTCTGAATACTTTCTTGCATTGCTAGGCTATACCAAACCTAAATACTTAAACGGGCGAGTTACATTTGAATGCCTGTGCCGTTACACTGGATGTGACAATCATAAAACTAGCTGTAAATATTGAGTTTAACTAGCTAGTAGCTGCTCTGAAACCTCACAATTTCTAGCACATTTCAAAATAGACATAAATTATTACAATAGTTATTACTATCAGGATTTAAAAACAGTAAAGCAAAAGAGTGTTTCTTTTTATGAACAACATAGTAAACATCCAGTTGAGAACAACAAAGAAAACTAATAAAAAAGGGTATATCAACAGTTCCATGTGTACCAAATAGCATACTATATAATAACAATATACAAAGTATATAAAAAAATCAAAAATAGAGATTCAAGGCTTTTCCATTTTTTTAATATATAGTATGATATTTGGCACACATGGACTGTTGAACTGTTGATATACCCTTCTTTTATTAGTTTTCTTTCTTGTTCAAAACTGGATGTTTATCATGTTGTTCATATAAAATAAAAATCACGGTTTCTCAGTAATATATATATATATATATATATTACTGAGAAACAGTGTTTATATATATATATATATTAGGCTTGCCGCGATTGACGGTGATACCGGTGTTAAGCCGCAACACCGGTTACGTCACTTGCCCACTGCGTCACCGACCCCCACCGTTGTTTAGATTTTTTTATGCTTTTACAATCTAAAAGCGAAGGAAAGCGAGGAAAAGAGGGAATGCCCCGCCCCCGCGGTGATACTGGTATTACCGGTGTTGTCACACGGCGATTAACCGGTGGGAAAATTTCCTTACCGTCACAACCCTAATATATATATATATTAGGGTTGTGACGTGGTTGTGACGGTGAGGAAATTTTCCCACCGGTTAATCGGCGTGTGACAACACCGGTAATACACCGGAGCGGCGTCAATTGCTTGAATGCAACAACAAAATACAACGTCAAACAAACAACGTAAAAATACACCATGCTATAGGGCAGGCTATGCCTAATATAAAATAACAAATAACTTACATAAAGTTTAAATAGGTATACAAAACTGGAAATAGGCTAAGTAAACATGTATAATATATAACCAAATAAATAAGAAACGTAGAACGTTTATTAGCAAAACGA
>NW_015662934.1:1260638-1263384 GCF_001515625.1 Sinocyclocheilus rhinocerous
TATATATACATACTATATATATATACTGTATATACACACACAGTTGACCTGAAAGACAATACTGGCTATAAAAGAACAGTTAATCTTAATGTTTGCAATAGAACCACCTTTGCATCAGTGTTGAAAATGAAAACTTGGGTTGCAATATGAATTACAATAAGACCCATTTCCAAATGCAACAATACACACAATTGAGCTTGTGCAGCTAGAAGCATTTGCATTTACATACTTGTGTAGTGTATTTTTCATGTCTTGTTATTATCACTGGTTACCGGATAAATGAATTGATGTTGTGTTTTTATTTAAGCGTCACAGTTGTAGTTCCACTGAGTGAGTGTACATGTAGAGTGTCCGTTTGCGTTTCCTGGGAGGAAAATACAGATGTGTGTGAAGAGTTTGCACATCCATCATTAGAGAAGAAGAATGCTGTCATTTCTGTCTCTGGTCCATCCTTTCTCCCAAAAATTCCCCTTTTTTCTTTCCTCTCTCGCTGTCAGTTTGTCTGTCTGTTTCTCTCGCTGTGTTGGAAAACAGTCTATGATGCATCAGGGTTAGCGGTTTCAAAAGGTGGAGGTCATTTCCTGCCGAAGTTTCCTCTTTATCTTCCTTTTTCCTGAATTCCTCACAGATGATTCCAGAGCTGACAGTTTGCCTTTCTTTGCTCTGATATTTGTGCAGAAAGAAACACTGTAAACAATATGTTCATCTCAAGAGAGCAACTCATAAATTTACGGTTGTCACTTCAGATTCACATTAGTTTCAACTCTGAATTCATTAATTCTCACAAGCCTGGTAGTTGTTAATCATTCAGTAATTTCTTCACAGTTGATGAAAGGAATAGTTTACACAAAAATGAAGATTGTGTCTCTAATTAAAAATGTTATTATACAAATTGTTAAAAATTAAAAACTAAGTGGATCAAAAGTGATAGCAAAGACTTTTATATTGCTACAAAAATATTTCAAATAATTGCTGTTCTTTTGAGCCTTCTGTTCATCAAAGAATCCTGTATAAAATATATCAAAGTTTCCACACAAATATTAAGCAGCACAACTGTTTTCAACATTGATAATAATAAGAAATCTTTCATGAGCAGCAAATCAGCATATTAGAATGATTTCTGATGGATCATGTGACACTGAAGACTGGAGTAATGGAAAATCCAGCTTTCCATCACAGGAATAAATTGCATTTTAAAATATATTTATTTAGAAAACAGCTATTTTAAATTCTAATAATATTTCACAACATTAACATTTTTACCATATTTTTGATCAAATAAATACAGCTTTGGTGAGCATTTTTCAAAAAACTTTTGAGTAGTGTATTATATAGTCTGAATGACTCATTTGAGTTATTTTAACTGCTTTTATAGTACTTTTTGATTGGTTTCCTCTTTTGTGTTCAACATGAGGGTGAGTAAATGATTTTTGTGTGAACTGTCCCTTTAAGTCAACTTTTTCCTTTGACTCTGTCTTGAAGGACCTAACAAGATCAAATCGCAGAAATTGTACTTGACTAATCTGTGTCGTCTGTTGTTTAGTTTATTTGGCTGAGATATCAGTGATCAGTCTATTGAGCTCCAGGTAACAATTGACTTTCAGCCTTAGAGTTAATAGCCTTGTGTCTTGCTTGTACAGATCAATATTGGTATTAATTAATCAGCGCTATCGGCCACGCGATCTGGTTCTATTTGTTGTTACATCAGTGCAATATCAATAGGGAAAGTGTACTCCCTGATCGCCATGGCAACTTCATCGCTCAGGTCAAAGAAAGTTTATCTTATCTTGCTGCCGAGAGTGGCAAACTGCTTAGAAATCTAGTTTAGACTCTCAGATCATCGATTGGGCCCTTTCTGCTCTGTCTGTCTCCTTACTCTCTCTGGCCTGCATTCTGATCAAGACAGAAATGGAAGGATGGATCATCAGTATTTAAAGTCTGATACTGCCCTCAGGAAAGAAAAAAATCACAAATGAGATCTCTTTTACATCTCAATTGTTTCTTCAAGACACCAATGAGAAAAAGACCCAGTAATCTCATGTGTGTCCTCTAGAATTTCCTCTATAGAAAAGATCTCAAACTTTTTTCAGATTAACTGAGATGATAAAGTTTATTATTAAGAGTTTTTCCTCAGATAATTTCAATAACAAATTATCTGATATATGCTATCAATGTTTCTATCTCTATCCTCTTCCTGTATATGTCAACAATTGTCTCAAATTTTGTGTATTTTTCTTTTATTTTAGGGAATTTTTAAGGAATTTCTTAGGTATTTTTTTAATCCTCTGAGCAATAAATTTTTTCCTTTGGATGAAGGGTCTTAAAACTTGAAATAGGGGCTTTTATAACTAAAATAAAGCTATGATTATCAGATAAAAATATATTTCAATATACAAAATATTCGTATAAAATCACTTTTTTATATTGAATTGTATTTAGTGCTGTCAAACGATTAATCGCGATTAATCGCATCCAAAATAAAAGTTTTTGTTTATATAATATATGTGTGTGTACTGTGTATATTAATTATGTATATATAAATACACACACATACAGTATATATATTGAAAATATTTACATGTTTATGCATTTATATATTTATATTGCCTTATTTTATATGATAAATAAATATGTTTCATATATAAACATAACATATTTTTCTTAAATATATACATGCATGTGTTTGTATTTATATATATATATATAATAAATATACACAGTACACACTCATATATTATGTAAACAA
>NW_015662934.1:1263567-1266518 GCF_001515625.1 Sinocyclocheilus rhinocerous
AAGGAAAAAATGTCACACTGGTTTGAAAATGCTGATAACTCGATTTCAACTCTTCAGCTATTTCAAAATAGTGCTGGGCAACGATTAATCGCATCAAAAATAAAAGTTTTTGTTTAATATATGTGTGTGTACTGTGTATATTAATTATGTATATATAAATACACACACATACAGTATATATATTGAAAATATTTACATGTTTATGCATTTATATATTTATATTGCCTTATTTTATATGATAAATAAATATGTTTCATATATAAACATAACATATTTTTCTTAAATATATGCATGCATGTGTTTGTATTTATATATACTTAATAAATATACTCAGTATACACACATATTATGAAAACAAAAGCTTTTATTATTATTTTGGATGCGATTAATCACGATTAATCGTTTGATAGCACTAATTGTATTATATATTCATTTATTAGTATTAACATTTTATATAAATTATAATTAATATAAAATGTTTTTGTTAATTAATTTGAAATTTTATATAAATATTTAAAATATTTTATGTAAATATATAAAATATTAGATTTTTTTTTATAAATGACATTCTTATAATTGTTTTTAAAGTCAGACCATGTATTTGCCAGAAAAACAAATGAATTAGAATGACAGTGTTACCAGCATTAAATATATAAAAAATTCAAACTAATGAGACTTAAATAACTCGGTTGAAAACATAATGATAAGTAATGAAGGTAAGTTAGTTGTTACTGTAGTTAACTTTTAGTTAGTTAGGCCCCAGTACTAGTACCGTCTGCAGAGTACAGCAACTTCTTTCCCACTTGTTCTCCCAGAGGTCCCAGTTGCAGCCCAGTTTGCGGTTTGCTTCCAGCATGGTTATATACCTCATCAGGCTCAGAATAGCCCCCGGGGAGCCTAACACACAGACGCCTGCGTTTTTTCCCCCTACTCCTGCCTGGGGGACACAATCGCTTCATTTATCATTCTCTATTTGGCCCCTGCCAAAAGGAGAAACGGAGAGAGAGAGAAAGAGAGAGAGCGAGAGAGTGAAGGGGGCCACATCATGAATTCACTCATTTCACTCACATGTCTCCTTCACCTTGGCTCCGAACATCACCGCCATGGAGATACGGCTCAATTAAGTGTGTTTCACGGGTTAGACGGCCAATCTGCCCGCCAAAATGTTATCAGCGGAAATCTTAGCATGTAATGAATATGGATATTGACTTGTGTTAAGCGTGTTTGTGTGTGTGTGTGAGAGACACGGAGATGAACACAAACACACACTCCAGTGCTTCCCAGAATGAATGAGACTTTAGCCAGTATCAGTTTCAGAAAGAGGTTCAGGAGCCCAGAGGATGGTTGCTGTTTTTTCAGAGCTCATGAGACATAATTGAGTTCTTGGTTGTTTTGTTTAAAATATAAACTTATAGCTATAAAAATATATTTTTCTTTAATGCACTTCTCAGTTTTGTTGAATTGAAGTTTCAAATTTGTATTTTATGAGAAATGTTTGCATTCATATTGAGAGGTATTTGACTTTCAATTGCAGACTTGATATCTTGAGAAATCTTGTAAAGATTGAGATTTCTTGTAAAGATAGCCTAAATTAAAATTTACTCTGGTCTTTTTCTTGGGAGGAAAAATGTTGTCCTCCAGTTAATGTCACTGGTGTCTTTTAAAGAAGCAACTGAGAGGTTAAATTTACATTTTGTTTGTTTTTACTTCTTTTGATTTGTGTATTTTTTATTTATTTTATTTTATTATTACTAATTTCATTTTGTTTGTTTATGTATTTATTTATTTACCAATTTCTGCCTTGATTGGATTTGAGATCTCATTCGAAACTCTTGAGGAAACGTGAGATGAATCAAGTCTTTTTCTCAATAGAAAAATCTTTTTTTGCATTCAATTTAATTTCTTTTTTGTCTAGGAGAAATAAGTGAGATTTTAAGGAGATCTAATTTTTGTGATTTCCTGTTCCTTTGCGATAGGAAACGTTGACTGCACTCAAACTCACTTCATGAGCTCATGATGATAATGATGATATTAGTTTTTTGCTTGTGTTAAGATCCTTTACAGGAAATATATTTTTCCTACACACTGACCTTAAGCTGATGACAGAAATATTGAAGTGTGAGTTTCTGGCAGGAATTAGTGCAGCTCGTTTATATCTGATGGAGGGGTTTGGGCATTTCTCTGGCATTTCTTGGGAAACATCATTAAGGAAAAGGTGCTGGGGAGGATTAAACATCAGGCCTTTCACTTCAATTTGTACATCAGCATTTCCTCAAGCTTGTAATATAAAGCGGACATCACGTTTCAGACTGGCTGGAAAATCACTGGAGACAAAGCTCTGGAAAATAAACAGATCAACAATTTATGTCAGATAAGTAAGAAATAAGAAGTAAACCTCCAGAACATGTTAAGGCTTTAAGGGTAAAGCTGTGCATTGATTTGACAGGGCTACATCTGAGGTTTGTCATGACAGGGTTCTGTAAAACTCTGTTTTATCCTCTGATTCACACATATCTGTCCTTTTGCGTTCATATGTGTCAGTACACACAGAATGTGAGCCAGGATTTGACTTTAAATGGAAAGTTCACACAAAAATGATAATTTTGTCATCATTTACTCACCCTCATGTTGTTATAAACCTGTATGACTTTCATTCTTAATAATAATAAAATATTTTATTCTGTATTATTTTATTCTAAATAAATTCAGCTAGGGATCAGAGAAAAATGTAAAAACTCAACATTTTGTTGAATACTAGTTCAAAAATGGTTTGAGTATTGCTCAGTTTTTTCTTATGCATATGAGTGTGTATTTGTGTATAAGTGTGTGTATGCAGCCCTCTACGGACACCTTGGCAGTTGAATCGCCATTGGCTAGTAAATGTTTTTGTTTACTCGCCAGAATGATAAAAAAAAAAAATATATATATATATTATATATTATATATATATA
>NW_015662934.1:1267950-1274590 GCF_001515625.1 Sinocyclocheilus rhinocerous
AAAAAAATAAAAAATTGGGGAAAAACTAACAAAAATACTGATTAGATAATAATGATACGAATTCTACTAATAAGAACAATATAAAACGCACCAAGGATTAATGAGCTGCTGGATTCATGAATATTAATCAGGTTGTGTGCGTTTGCTCGAACTGATTTGCTGAAATCAAAACAGGGACGATAATGAGATTGCCGTTTGCGCATTAGTTCCGCCCACTACCGGAGAAAGCGGTAGTTCTTGAAAGCTGAAGAATTCCAAAGGAACTCCGTTATTTTGACAGGAAAATACAACAGAGAATATCGTTTACATGTAGCGCATCAATTCTCTCTCTCCCTCTCTCTCTGCGTGTGTGTGAAACAATGCGATGGCGAGTTGTGCGCTTCACACTAGAGTTTAATACGGTACGTTAAATACAGGTGCGCTGCGCATCCATTCAGATGAACTGAAAAACAGCACAGATCGCTTGGCGGAGAGTGAAACTCTGATGCGCTCATTCAGAGAGTGTTCTGTGAGTGAAAATATATCTGAGCTAAACTTATACTTAGCCTCCAACTCACACACTGGCGAGTAAAATCTGAGAATTTATTAGCAATTGGCTAATATTAGACATAATTTAGTCGCCCAGAGTGAAGATTTAGTCGCATATGCGATTGATTTACTCGCAATGTAGAGGGTTGGTATGTTTGCTAGGATTTGCAGAGGCGCACATTTGACCATCATCAACTTTCGTAAGCCACTGAAACAGGATAACGCATGGGTCAAATGATAAGAGAGTCAAAAAAATAAGAAAGTGCTGATTGATTGATGTCTGGCTCTGCGTTTGACAGCGAGTTTCGGATCAGTGTGTGTTTGATTCCCTCTCTCAGATTGAAGCTCGGCAAATGTGAAGGACAAAAAGGTCACAGATATTCGTCGTCTTCTCTCTCATCTCCCACTGGTCTCGTGAAGCTAGTCATAGCACAGTGGTCAAGTGTGGCAGCTTCTTCTGAGGTGATTTACATTTTTCATTTTTACATGAGTTTTGTCCATGTCTGTTAGCTTTGAGAATAGTGTATGCTGCTTTACTCCTTAAGTTGATCAATTAACTTTAAACTGATGTAAAATACGTAAAATGTATTATCTTTCTTAGTCAGGTTTAGAAGCAACTCTTCTTTTTAAAGAAAACGAGTCAAAATGACTTGCAAATCAGTGTTGAACTCCATTTAAATTTGTCTAATGTCTCACTAATTGAATGAATCACTGAAAGCCAATCATTACTTTTGTCATATTCAACTAAAAATGAACCAAGTTGCTGTGTTTGTGTACTTATGGCTTGAGGTTGACACAAGAAAGTAAGTATGCAAATGTAAAGGACCTTTTCTGCTAAAGGAACTATTTAAGGAACCAGAAGTGTGGAATCAGAACCAGAATTTTTTCTCTCCTTAGAAATCTTTTAGAAAAAAGGAAAAATGTATGTGTCAATGAAGAGAAACTCAAGCTGAATTTTTTTAATGTATCATAGCCAACAGTCACTGAGCATCAACCTGAACCACTGCACTTCAAATGGAGGACAGAAACCCGTTCTGATCGCGATATGGGAGGGTTTGTGTCTGCAGTAATGTGTGAATGTAATGCACCATCGATTGTTTGAAAGGACTGAAATCAAGGACTTGTCCTGCCCGGTTCATAGACGGTTTAATCATAATGATCTCCGTGTCTATTCATTTCTCATGCTTTCCTGAAGATTAGCTGGTGGTCAGAAATGTACATTTGAAAGGACTTTAATGAATGTAGTAAAATTACTTTCACCACATTATCTCCAAACAAAACGGCTCCACTGAGAAGATTGCACACGTCTATCTGTGTCAAAAAGAGTTAAAATAGTTTTTTTTCTTACCTATACCTCTTTTGTGACTGTGACTTCTGATAGAAACATGGGAAACCCTTATTTCAGTATCCTTACCCCAGTTACCTATAATGATATGGCCTGACTGCAAATTAAGGGTGTTTTCACATATAGTTCGTTTTAAAAGAACCAAACCCAGTTCACTTAAATTGAACCAGAAAGGGAACCAGCCGAAAGTGACCTCAGTCCTTTTGGTGTTCACAATCTAGTGGACTCAAAAGAGAACCCAGTTCTTTTTTTGGTCCTCTTCAGCAATGAAGAGATCTCAGACCCTTTCTTGTTCACACCACAACTTTCAAGATGGCGTCTTCACATGTTGTCATCACATGGATGTGGCACATTTTGAAGCAAATGACAAACAGCGAAAGAGTCAGACAAAGCAGAACTAAAAGAAAGCATCTGAAAAAACGGAAGAGGAAAAGGATAGCAACTAAAAAGAAAATTTTCTTCCAACACTATCAACAACTGCTGCTGCTTGCCACGACTGCTTGTGACGCTTCAGCTTTCATTTGAACGGTTAGTATAGAAAAGTTTCATAAACCGAAAACTGCATAATTACATATTGTCTTTTGAACTGTAATAATTTTATTAACATGGCTGCAGGTATGGCAAGCCTCCAGGTACACATGTCGAAATGAAACGAAAAGCGGACCGGGATCTCATTGCTTTCGCATATCACGAAGATATCGAACCACAAACGATTTTGTTCGCTTTTGGGTCCTTTTAGGGGGGTCTGAGATCACATGGTTTGTTCACATATTCACGCTGAACCGCTCCGAGAGCGTTTGAAAGGGTTAAACGAACTAGGTGTGAAAACACCCTAAGTGGTCAAGGTTTGGCTGGTTCTCTATTGATGGCCATTTATGTGTAACCGTGTATTTTAATGATATTTTTGCAATATATTACTTATTATACAATATTTAGTGATGCACCAATAAGGACATTTTGGCAAATGGTCTACAAAAATTGTTATTCAGAAATTGCTAGTAAAATTTAATTTACCATAATTATGGTAAGAAGCACATTATATTAAACATGAAGTAGAAAGACTGTAAAACATATTCCAATATTTTGAATAAAACTAATTATGTTTTGCAGTATTGATAACCTGAATGTTCCATAATTATTTTTTTTATATTTTAATATTATATTATATTTTGAAGCAAATTAAACAAAAATAACCTTTATTTTATTACAGTTAAATAAAAATATAACTTTCACAAATGTAACTGAGAATTGAGAAAAAAATCGTACATTTTATTTTATTTGTGTTTTCAATATGTAGGCCAACTATAAATATTGTAGGATTTTTATTGGCTTAAAAATATCACTTATCAACTGATATGACCACTGATATATTGTACATCCCTAATAATATAATAAACTGGAAGGACCAAGTGACTGACTGTCATTGAGATAAATGGGAATGCTGACGGACTGCTTTCTCCAGGTATTATAGACGTCCCAGGTGTGGTCATAACAGACTTTAAAATCTGAAGTGAATATGGGAACACACAAGCACCTCACTAACAGCTATCCTGGTCTGTGAGGTCAAAAACAGACTGAGAAAAATAGTCCACATGGTTCTGCATTCGCATGCATTTGAATGTAAGTGTGACCAGGCCTTTAGCGTGGAAGCGTGCTGATCTGGATCTGAGGTGTGAACGGGTCAGCGGCCGCGTGTTCACAATGAATAGGCCTCAGCGTGTGATTGCATGTGTCTCTGGTGTTCAGGCGTGTGTGGGTCCGTGCGGTTCCCTCTGGACTCTTTGTTCAGCACCTATCGGCATATCAGCAGAGAGTCCTTCAGCCCGGGCCTCTAATGCACCATGTATGGCTTTGTAGAAGCAGCCAGGATTGTGGGCAGTGCTGGGCAGCAGGATAGCTGCAGGCCTTCTCTGCAGTCAGTGGATTAGAGGTGGCCTGCTTTCTCACACACACACACACACACACACACACTTACACCAGTGTGAAATCGGGCTCTGCTCTCCTCTCCTCAAATGCTAAAGCCTCTTCCCGACCATCTGTAAAATCCCCCAACTCTGTGTCTAAGTTGAGTTCAGAGTCCAATCTCTACTGCCAAAGCCTGAGAGAGAGAGAGATAGTTGAGTGACAGAGGATAGAAAGGAAACGGAAAGGCTGATTGAGGTTATGTTTGGAATGGTGTACTAGCCCTTGCTACACACAGTGTGTACTGTATACTGCCTAGTTTAGATATCAGAAGTGCCTGTAATTTGCTACCAAATGTAACAATATCAGTGTTTGTATCAGTATCAGCAGGTACAGATGGGATCTCTGTGTACTTAACTGAGAAATTCTTGAGGGCTACATGACATTTGATACATTTTATTTGTTAATACTCATAAAATATTTCACTTTTATGTTTCATTTGTTAATTATGTTATGTAATTATGTAATTATGTTTCAATTTGTAACTTATTGGAATTTGATGTCAACCCTTTTGCCCAATATTTAAAAAAAAAATGCAACTATAAAAATTTTAGCCAGTAGTATCTCGCTTTTTTTTCCCCTCGTGATTGCTGTTTAATTCTAATTCAGTAAGGTAATTTATTATTTAATTTAATTCATCATTGATTTAATTAATCTTTTGTGCTTGTAATCAAAATTTCTGTATAAATGTCTTAGCAGTCTGAGCAAATGAGATTAAAACAAGTTAAAAATTTTGCAGTTTTTTAGACCTTATGTAGCTCCGCCTCTTTTCAGCACTGCGGTCACTGTGTTCTGTCTTCTGGTTTGTATCTACACAGCGTGAAGGAAGGGTTGTACAAATTTATGAATGAATTGCTCATTTTTAAAATCTTCCCAGTCTACTGACATTTGTTATGAAATCCGCTTTGAACATTACAATGCATGTAACTTTCGTTAACTCTACAATAAGTATATCCACCAGCTAGGCCTAATTACTCTTAAACAGTGATGCTATAAAAATAACACAAAAAAGGAATTTTAAAGACAAAATTACAATCGACACATTGGATATGGTCAAGATAAGTGCATTATGCATTATGAGGCTTTACGGTTTTTCAAGCAAGGTGCTCTGTTATGTACTGCACACTTTGATAGATATATCACTTTATAGTTTGGACTGTACTGCATAATGCAACAATAGTTTTTCTTGCAATAGCGAGTTAATCTCGCAATTCAGACTTTTCTTCTCAGAATTGTTCATATCTCACAATGCATAAACTTACAATTCTTAGTTTAAATCTGGCAATTCTGAGTTCATTTCTCACAATTCTGACTTTATATCTCACACTCAGTGTTATGGTGGAAAAAGACAGAATTGTGAGATAAAATGTTGCAATTACCTTTTTTTTTTCTGTGCCGGAAACAAGCTTCCATACTTTTCTCTTGAAAGTCTAGTGTGACCCCCATAGGACTCCATAATTTCTGTGTAGGCTAGTTACTAATAACTAAGCCGAAATGGTTTAAAGCCCTTGCTGTTTAACTGTACAGTTTACAAAATGACAAAAAAAAATTTTGTTTCTCCTTATGCACACACTCACTGATTTGTTTGTGATGTTGTTCATAATGGTGTTGTATTTCATAATCATCTAAAAATCTAGATCTGTGCTTGAAAGCACACTGAGACAATAAGCTAAAACGAGTACGACGTCTTTTCAGACTCTCGCATCCATTTCACGGCGCTTTGTCAGTCAGTCTTATTCTGTGGTTAAGCTGGGTGCATTTTTTCCATATTTTGACATTTGTAAGTCAATGGTAACACTCCTCAACGTCAGCTCTCTCCACAGCTGTGTCGAGAAGTGGAATAAAAGAGTCTATCATAATCAGGACACAAATTATATCCTCTGTTTTTTGTTTTTTTTGTTCTGTGGCTTTGGAGTTGAGATGCATGTCTAATCTCTGGTGATTGTGTGGCATTTTGGAGGGGGGCTGGGGGGAGGAGGGGGCTGACAGGGAACATTGGCCTTCGTCTTGGCCAGCACATCAGCTTTCCATCCTCGATGTGAATCACGCTGTCGCCGTACTCATCAGAGATGGAACGTTGATTGCTTTTTGACGCCCCTCCAGCATGGACTCAATCCTGCATACATCATCCAATTTGAACACACCCAAAGTTGTGTGTGTGTGTGTGTGTGTGTGTTACTTCGTCTCTCTCTCTCCTTAAAGACACTGATTCTGAGTGCTCTGACAGTCTGTATGTGTGTGTGTTTTAGGTGGTGAGGCTGATATTACTGTGTTGGTTTTTTGTTTCTCAGTAAGTTGCTAGAAATTTTAATGCCACATTTGTCCTTTTTGTAAGTGAAAGCAGAATGTGTTTGTCACATCTATCATCTGTCAAACAGCTGAGGAAAAATATATCTGTTTTGAATTTAGTGGTACAGAGAGTGATGTTTTTTCATGAAAAGCATTTTTAAATCACATATGAAACAAGTTATGTAATGCTTAATGCTCTCTCACTGAAAGTGTTGACTCATTGGTGGTTTATTAGACTGATGTCACATTTCCAGTGCTTTTACTTGTAAAAATGATATTTTATTACATTGTTTACATAATTCAAGTCAAAAGTATGAAAGCTTGTTTCCACCACGGTAAATAAATAAATCTCATAGTTATAGTTATAATCTCAGAATTGCAAGATATAAACTCGCAACAAACAATTCATAGAAAAAAAGTGAAATATAAACTCAGAATTTAGAGAAAAAAGTCAGAACTGCAAGATGAAAATAAGTATTCTGAGAAAAAAAATCATCCCCCCCCCCCCCCCCCCCC
>NW_015662934.1:1274644-1281158 GCF_001515625.1 Sinocyclocheilus rhinocerous
TTTTGCAACTCAAATTGCAAAGAAAACAGGCAGAATTTTGAGTTTATATCTTGAAATTGTGGCTTTTATCTCAGAATTGCAAGAAACCATTCCTTTTTTTAACGTGTAGCAGAAACACGCTTCCATGCAGAAGGGATGTTTGGTAGGCATTGCTGATTTATTCGCATTGATAAATTGTATTAATTGCTGAAGTTTTATGGGTTAATAACATTCAATTTAAAGGCAACATGTATGTTTAGTATTACTATGCACTAAACAGTAAGCACACTGTTCACTGAAGATCAAAGATACCCATAAGATCGGCTATATTTCCCAAAATGTACAGTACACAGAGCATACTTTATGAGATATGAATGTACCCCACAGTACAATGCACTAAACTTGACTTTCCATTTCCAGTGTGATGAATAAACCAGAAGTATCAGCTGCAGTTTTAACATTTTATCAGTTTGTTAAATCATTATTAGACCAGGCTGCCAAAAGACATTTTTGTATTCTAAAACGGAATTAGAAATCCAAACCCATATTTTACTCATTGAATTAGACATAAAATCTAATGAGGTCATGTGACTATTAATGTTTCATACTGCTGTTTGAAGCGTTTATCATTGCATGAGGAAAACATAGAAAGTGGTACACTAGTTTCCATTCTGAAAGCAGTCTAAGTTTGTCACTTACTGCTGAAAGCATGTATCATGTCTGATTCGGATGGTATTTAAAGAGAGTTCAATTAGGAGAAGAGCAGAATTAGGTTAATACCACAGGGCTTAACAACAAACATCTGTTTTATTTTAAGCGTTGACCAACGGGACGTTGAGTTTTGAATGAGTTCGATAGCTTAATTTGAGTTTCCTCCTACATGTGTCCCCCAGGTATGCAAATGAGCTCTTTGTAATTGGTGGGCGTAACAAAGGGGAGGAGAGTCGCTTAATTAGGCAGCACAAATGATTGTATGTTATCCAGCCTGCTTTAATAAAATTACTGCAGACAGACAGCATGTCACGCTGGCCTCGCTCATGCAAAGAACACGAGTAGGACAGTTTGTCCTTTTTGTAATTCTGCACAAAACTTGTACTCAGTATCTGTGCGTTTTATTAACTTTTATTCATTTAGTGAATGCTTTTATCCAAAGTCACTTATATATGAGAAGTGCTACAACACCGGTGATTTAAGGAGACAGAAGTACTGCAATACAAGTTTTGCTCTGAAAAGCTAAAGCAGGTCAATGTAATTTTTTTTTAAATATCAGATGTTTTAATACACCTGATGAATGTCATGAGACCGAAAAGTTGTCAATAAATTCAAATTTTTGATACTTTTGCAAGTATTGGTATAGTGTGTGTGACATGTATCCGGTCCATGAACTTCCGTCTGCTAGCCATCAGAGGTCACCCTTCCCATTTCATTGACTCTTGCACTACAGGATTTTGTTATGTTTCCTAGGTTTTTTTTGTCTTTTTTCCTCCGCACCTATCTATTACCTGGTGTGCGATGATGTTTGTTAATTGACTTAAATATAAAAAAGCAAACTATTATATTATATTTAATATCTATATTCAACTTAAAATGTCATCACATTAGATAAAATATGAAACCAAGTGGAATTTATTGTATAGAAAGACTACACATTTCACCAAAATAAGTTTAAGAACAATCAATATTCAAAATGACAACAAAAAAATGACAACAAAAGACTGCATGGCAAGACATGGCATTGTGCACTGAAAAATATTGGTGTAGAAACAATTTTCACTCAGATATTGCTAATCGCCAAGAAATTGCTACAATTACAAAGAAATTAACATTGAATTAAACAAATTTTGAAGAAGAAAACTTTTTCTTTTATGTATACTCCAATGTACTCCAATATTCATTGTTTTATTTACAACTTTGAAAAGACATTTTTTACAGTGTGGGATATTAAAGTATGGCTGCACAATTCAGAATCCCAGCGGATGTTGTAGGTCATCCGGGTATTGTTCACCTCCAGTATCATGATGAATACTAAGTATCCTTAGACATTTGACATACTGCTTTTTGCATACTTTGTAGCAGGTACACAGATTCTGATGCAGGACTTGACACCAGTTGGTTAAAAGTCATTGCAAAAATGGCTCAGAAATATGAAGTTAGTTCAGAGTTCGGTTTATGCAGTCGCCACTTGGTTTGATGTTTTGTTATCTAATGCAATGAGATTAACTAATTTTTAAGCGTGGCTTAAGTGTCCAAAGAGTTTTTTTAAAGGCCACTGATCTGCACATCTCAGGTCTGTTACTAAAAGCTTTTGCAGGAGCACAAGGTGCTGTTCTGTGAGCCGCAGCCCTGTTTTTGTTGCTCCATGTGTTAGAAACGAGAAAAAAATAATAACACAAAGTGCAATATTGGCTTCAGCAGGAATCATACTGCTGTTTCTCCTCTTAATCTCGACACTGATCTTAATTCCAATAAAACGTTTCCTTTTTTCCGGACCAGGAGGCACTCCAGTCGTGTTTCTGTGGTCATACTTTATTGAATATCATTTTAGATAAGAATATAATCCTTTCAACCAGATGATGTATATTGACCAGCTTTTTTTTTTTATCAATAATGTACAAGGCTAGAGACCTTTAAAGTGGAGTGTGAGTTTGTATCGGTGTGTACTTGTGTGTCATTTCATACTCTTGACTTCTGATCTATTGCAATAAACCCACATGATCTGGTAAGGAGGGTCTTGTATCAACCTGAAGGGGTTTATTTGATGATAATGACCCACTGATTGTACATTTTCCCTGCTTATTATGTGGCTATTTATTCAATGATTTCTTCTGATTATGTGAGAAGAAAGACATGATACAAGAAACATGAAACATGTCAATTATACAGTTTAACAGTCATTACAAGAATATTTGACCACAAGATGCCACAATTGATCAATGATTTTGATTATTCTAGACATAATCACATCTTCTTTTATTGATCATTAGTTTAAATGAATAATTGAGATGCTTGCATGGCAGTGGATTATGATATATGCCTTTATGGACTTTTTTTTTCTTCCTATACAATACTTATTTTTATATTCATTGTTAAATAGTGTTATTACGCCGAAAAATATGCTAAATATTTTTTTATAAAACAAGTTAATACATTTTTGTCAAACAAATAAAAAATAAAAAGTGAGAGTACCTGTCTGTCTGTCTATAGTAAATATGGTTAATTTTTTACCATATTATTTTTTATAAAAAATATTATTATAAATATATTATGTATAGTATATATTTTTTTATGTTTTTTAATGGAGTCTTATGCTAATCAAGGCTGTATTTATTTGATCAAAAATACAGAAAAAAACAATAATATTGTGAAATTATTGCAATTTCTAATATTGGTTTCCTATTTCAATATACTTTAAAATATAATTTAGCCTATTTCTGTGACGTAGCGCTGAATTTTCATCTGCCATTACTCCAGTCTTCAGTGTCACATGATCCTTCAGAAATCATTCTAATATGCTGCTTTATCAGTGTTGAAATTGTTGTGCTGCTTAATATTTTCTGGAACCTGTCACACTTTTTTCTTGGATTCTTTGATGAATAAAAAGTGAAAAAGAAAAGGATTTATTAAAAATAGAAATCTTTTCTAACAGTATAAGTCTTTACTATCACTTTTTATCCATTTAAAACATCCTTGCTAAATAAAAGTATTAATTTCTTTAAAAAAATACTGACACCAAACTTTTTAATAATAGTGTATGTATTGTAACACAAAATTTCTATTTTTGAATAAATTCTTTAACTAATTGCTGTCCTGTTATCAGAGTCTAGGGAGGATAGAAAGCTTGATCGACTCTTGGTTGAGTGAAAATCATCAGGTTAGTTGTCCTAAGGGATGGCAACATGTCTGAAGTGTTACTGTTAATGTGACTGCACAAAGTTGAGCATGGTCTTGTTGGATGCAACTGCAGGACCTCGTCTTATCATCCAGTGCTTTTGCTGACTCATTGGAAAGAAACAAAAAAACCATAATATCTCAGTTGTTTCTCCTGGACAAAAATGAGATGAGATGGAGCGCAACTGGAGTGAATGTTGTTCGTGATGGTGTTGATCAGTTCTTGTAGTTGGCGTGAGATAGATCCAGATTGGAGAAGTTCTTGGTGGCAGATGTCCACATGAGAGCCCACACTGAGGTGACATCTCACCCCCAAAATTTCACCCAGGAGGTGGTCAGAATGTGTGTTTTCCTCCAATTTACATCAAAATCTGTTCACCAAACCCTCTGTAGTTCTCACATAACCCCGCTTACACCAGCTCATATCCTCTTACTGTATCTCTCCTGCTCTGTTTTCCTCTTTTATGCCACTATTTGATCCGTGAGACCTGCCTGGCATTAAGCGATGCAACCTGAAATTCCCAGTATTGGTGTCTAGGCAGTGCATCTTTGTGGATTTTTGGCACAGAGAGCTTTTTCTAATGCCGTTATCCTGTGTTTCGGAGCACTGCCGTTCTCTACCCTCAGACGACTGAGGCTTGTAGACCCTGCATGTTATCAGCACCAGATGAGCATTGACTTCAGCCTTTTAATGTACGGTAGAAAGAGAGCGAGAAACTAATGAGAGCCATAAAGCACCTACTGGATAAATAATTAGGCTGCTTCACAAAAATCCTGCCTTAAAGAAAAAAACAACTTTCTTTTTCTTCTGAAGTCAACAGTGTCAGTGATTTCTGAGGTGTTTTTTCTTCTTTCATTTCTACTGCGGAGGATATTCTTCAGTGTATTTTCGTCTAAAGACTCTGTAGGTTGACTGCATTGAATAATGAATGTGTATTGCTAACAAAAGCACATTTAATCTGAATATCTCCAGCTCTGAATAATCACGCAGGGAAATATTTCCCTTTGACATGCCACTTATGAGCTAATCCTTCAGAAAGATGGTTATTAAACATTTAGATTAAAGATGTTTGGAACATGTCTGTATATTCTGTTGCAATTGTTCATATGATAAATATTATATCTTTGTTTCTCAAACTAGATTTGCATGTCCGAAAGGAAATACAGTATCAGCATTGGCAAGGCAGTAAAGGATTAATGTTAAAGTTTTATAAGTAGAACTTTTATATATTTCATAATATTCTGAGTGTCATGACAGCTTGTGATACACTGTATATCAAGCAGGCATATTAATTGCGGATATTGGAGCATTATAGGAGATTATTAGCTTCAGCTGACAACTGTGTCCTATTGGTGAACCGTGGTTGTTTCGCCTTATGCAAGTTACAAGATATTAAAGTTTTTAATCTTGTGCTTTTATGATTTTATTTTTTTTAAATGTGTAATAAATATTGTGTAATGTAGGTGTTCATTAGAGTATTCATTTTATTTCCTGTCATAGAGATTAAGTCATCAAAGTGATGATCAGTTTTTATTGAATTCGAAATTCACTAATTACTATCGACAACGTTTCCAAAAGTGGCCACATTTTACATTTCGTGATTTTTAGCAGTACCTTGATGTACAATTAATCAGATATGCATTTTTAAAAGTATTTTTAGACACATTTTTGTCTTTAATTAAAAAGAAAAATAGAGATGCACAGTAAGATAGTTAAAGATAGTTAAATCAAGATAGTTAAAGAAAGGTAAAGAGCAGAGAGACACGCTTTATGAAAGTTTGTCTTAAAGTCTTAAAACATAAGGCATGTAGGATTTGTCATTGTTGAGTTCACTGTTTTATGCTGTTCCCATTCCCTGAGTTCACTGTTCCCATTGTTCTAATACTCTTGGCAGGGGCGTAGATTACGCGGGGGACGTGTGCCCCCAACTTTTAATATCACGTAAATTCGTCCCCCGCACTTTTTCGGGCAAGTGTGTTCGCATAGAGGTTTTCAAGAGCCGGTGTGAATAAATATAGATTTAAATTCAAAGAGACAGGATAGTCTGTGCATGATCTGATGTTTTATTCGGACCCAGAATAAGGCGAGATGAACATCACAGAGTGCTAAACATTCCGTGCAGTGTATGTTTCATTCATACTCGAAGCCGGAGGGCGCTCTCGCGCAGAAAGTCATACGAGGAAATTCCTAATATGGACAAAAGCGTCCAGCTATCGCTGTATGAAAACAGTTGTTTTCAGAAAAACAGAAACGTTCGGAAACATGAAGACTTTAAACATACGATTGCGACAATATGGTTTATTTGTGTTTGTCAAGTCATCTCCAGGTAATAAATAAAGTATATGAACAATGCAGTGCTAACTGACATAGCATTTATTACAGTATTGAAACTATTCTGCCTTATTATGTGATAAAAAAAAAGTGTTTGTAGTATATAAGCAAATCATTATTATTGGTTATTGTCCAGCAGTTATCTGATTTCTAAGTCAATTAAAAGCTAGAAATGATAGAAAAATTAAAGTTGACTATAAACTACCAGTCATAAGATTTTTAATGTATTTTAAAGAAGTCTCTTCTGTTCACCAAGCCTGCATTTATTTGATCCAAAGTACAGCAAAACAGTAAAATTTTTAAATATTTTTACTA
>NW_015662934.1:1281245-1288703 GCF_001515625.1 Sinocyclocheilus rhinocerous
ATGTGACACTGAAGACTGGAGTAATGATGCTGAAAATTCAGCTTTGCATCACAACAATCATTTTAAAATATATTAAAATAGAAAGCAGTTAGCTAAATATATTTGAGCAGAAGAGACTTCTTTATAAAACATTAAAAATCTTACTGTTCAAAAACTGTTGACTGGTAGGTTATATATCAGAGATGTCATTAATTTTAGATGGAGTTCTAGAATTCGAAAATTGTTTATCTTAAATATCCTGAAAGAATAAGTTCTCAGAAAGAAATGGTCTGCAAAACAATGTTTGGAGTCTGTAGATTAAGCAGTTCAAGCTGAATTAATTGGGGGAAAAATAAAGGAATAAGGACTCAGTGCAGTCCTGCTTTGCAAGCACTCTAATGAGCGTACTGTATACAGTGCTCACAAATACAAGAAAGGATAAATGAGATTGTTTTATCAGATAATTTTGATCAAAAGTAACGTGTGATCTGTACAAGCTTAATATGCATCGTGTTCAGAGTGTTCTTTTTTTTTACGTGTGCCGGGTCCCTCAGGATGGGCTGCTATTGTTGTCACGCTCTACGGAGCGTTTGCATTCCCATTGTTCTAATACTCTTCCGACGTCTTCAGAAGCGGGGGATAGAAGGGAGAGAAAGAGTGACATTATCCTCGCCGTCTTTGATGGCGACTCGTGTTTCGGCACTAGCTAATCTGCCGCTCTAATCTCCCCGGCAGATAGAAATAAACAAGCAGGTCTATGAATGAGGCACCGCGCATGGGTGAACCGCAGGAGGATTATGGTAATTTTTAAGGGATAAGTAGAAGTATTTGAAACATGGCCGTTCTAATAGGGAACTTGCGAGAATTTTCCTGCGTGAAAAACCTCTTTTTGCAGATTGTCAAAAGCTTTTCGATATCCTTTGGCCTCCACGATGCCAGTTGGCCAGTCGAAGGACAGCAAAACATGTTCAAAATTTGGAAAGTGGGAAATCAATTACGAGTTGCAGCTCAAATGAAAGGCAAGGCACCGTTCGACTTAAAAGTCAGGCTGGCTCGCCTTTAACCGGGTCCATTACAAAGGGAAAAGGAAATCACACTGCATACCTGATCCACCAAAAAAGCCCTTTTGAAACGGGTTGCTGGGTGGCATCCAGCCTGGCAAACGCGGCGGGCATCGATGGCGCAGCCCCTGATGCTTGGCCCGAACGCGGCGGTCCTGGGCACATATCAATGGGCACTGGCCCATCCGCTGGGAGCTCCTAAGCCATGCTGTCTGAAGGAGAACCGATGGGCTTGGCAGCACATGTGGGCATGCGGCGCCTGCCTGCGTGGGCACCCGATGTTATCGCCTTGAGCCACCGAACGCGCTGCCCACCTCTCTGAGCCCAGCCCAGCTGACCTCCCTGACTGCGCCTCACACAAAACGCCTCCCTCAGAACTTTGCAAACAAGCTTTGCTTTCGTGCATTTATTTCAGTATACTTTTCCTTTTGGTGCATGAATAAACACGAAATGCAAAACAGTCCAAACGGCCTTTAGATGCAAAACTAAACGTGTCATGTGTCACGCTAGCTATGCGCTTTCCTCGCATTGGATTCGCTTCGAAGCGACCGTGAATGTTGACTTTCAATGAAAATACATAACCTTTGCTGAGAAGCCAACTGTTTTTTTTTCAAGTTGAACCGCACAAAAACCTGGATGGAGAGCGAGCCGATGAAAGCGTCAGGCGGTGGGCGGGTGAAAGCGCGGCCCCGTGTTCGCTTTAAAAGAAACTCTGGGCGGAGGTGAGGGGCGCGCTCTCTCCGCTCAACTGTCTCTGGAAGACTGCTGCCAGGACATATCTTTTGTCTTCCATTATCTTTATTTTCTTATTATTTAAAATGGCCGGATTTTTCCTTCTCCTTTGCTCCAGCGGTCTTTTTTGATATCCATTTAGATTGGAGCTTCATTAAAAAAGCTCAGACAATAGAGTGACTTCTAATTAAGAGCAGCAGCATCTGGCCTCTGGCACTGTATCCCAGTGTTCCATCTCTTTTGCTGGGGAGAATTCATTTGTTTCTTAATTAAGAAAAACACCAATAGCGTGAAAAATCTGCTTATGTTACCTGAATCCTAATTTGTTAAATAGTGAGTGGAAAAACACATTCCAGTAGCCCTAGAAATGAACTCGGCACTGATAAAAATGAACTAGCCTCGCATAAATCGAAGCCGGATGGAAAGGGTGCCGTCATTACGGCTAAGACAATATGCAAACTATCTTCAAAGAAATCAAATTGCCGGAATGTTTTCATTTGCATGCATTAACCATTAACATAATGAGAGGAAGTGACACCGGACCCGGATCGCGCGTCTGCTCGGATTGATAACTCCTACGTCGGCAAATAGTCTTTTCTGCCGAGCGTGAGCAGCCAGATCGGCTCTGAACCATGAGCGTGCGCATGCAAACGAATAAACCCGCGTGCCTCCGTCTCCGGGAGGAAAGCGAGGGTCTGCGGACATGTCGCGCGGAGCACTTATTAATCCCGTGGCGGGCAGGCGGCCAAAGCTGGTGCCACGTGCGCAGAACGCCACCGTTTTCAAATCCAAAACCGTTTTTCCTGCTTGCTACATGCTATTGCGGGCGATCAGCCTCTCAGGTCAAATGATTCAATTAAGTGTCTGTTTATGGCTGATACCAAAGCTGGGTGTCGTCTTCACTTATCACCTTTTTTGCAGATCAGTGTTCTCCCAGAATGCCACAGGAGAGATTGCTGGGGCTGTAATTAAAATGGCACGGAGACAAATTTGACGTAGGGGCTAACAAGCGGGAGACGGAGCTGACGCGGAGGGGGGAAGGAAGGAGGAAGCTTTTAGAAATGCTGTAAGCCAATTAGGAAAAATAGCAGGTTTGGTAGAGCGGGTGCAGTTGAACCATGGACCCGACATGCTTATTGGCTCTATACAATGTCGACATGTGATCGGTCCTTTAGTTTAACTAGTTTTATACCTATTATAGAAGGTCAGAGACTTTTGATAGCGCTTAACTGGGAGTCTAATGCCCGGTCTTGGGCGGTTGATGTGTGTGGCCCCGTTCGGATGTGGCCGAGTCCCCCGCTGTGCCACATTTGATGCTCGATTGGCAGGAAACAGACACACGTGTTCCCCGTGTCTCGTGGCAGCCGTACCTTTCACCATGTGACTTCTTTGGGGAGCCTGGAAAAAGAATTCAAATGCACCAATAAGTGGCAGAAATGCGAGATGAAAAAGAGACAGAATAACAAGAAAGTGCTGTTACAAAAAGCGACTTTGGATTTCCGGCCCGAAATCTTCCGCGGGCTTTTGACAACTTGCATTGTTATCGCCGATAAGGCTGATGTTTTTCCTCGGCTGTACATTTTGGTGTGAAATATTTCAAGTGTAAACCGAGCGAGCGTTCCCTTAATGAGCAGGGGATCCGGTCTCTTGCCGGGATGGAGTCTTAAGTAGCGGCTTGCTGCTTTGGATGTCTGATATCTGAATATTTAAAAGAGTTTCAAGCTCATCTGCAAATGTGATTTGCACATATCACACTTCTGCAGTCGTCAGGCTGCCACATCGGCGGGCTTCTGAGCAAAGACGAGAACACAGGGACAGAGAGAGAGAGAGAGAGAGTCGAGGGGGAGATGTTGCACATATGGGTTGCTATTGATGTATTCCAGTCCTGACCTAATTTAACTCCCTGCCAGCGAGCTCATATGCATACTGTACATTTGCTAATTTAGAGAGTGCAAACCTTGCCTTTCTCCCGGAGACAGGTGTAAACAGCATTGTTGTCATAATGCGGCCGCAATAAATATGATAATTGTGTCACGATGCAACGGAGCACAAAATAATTTGGCCATCATTTTGATGCCCGGGGGCCCAGGGGATCGCCCTCCGGAAGGAAGACGGCCCATTGACATGCGGCACACGCTGCGATATAATTATGGCTGCCCATCTTTGTTCCTCGCTGGCGTCTTCTCACTGCACTAGTAATTTGCTTGTAATATGGAAGCATTTAGTAAAAAAGGAGGCTGTGATATTTAGGTTGGAGGAGTCTCAGCATGCCTCAGATTGACGGCATTATAATGCAATGGGTCTGTCTCACAAAGCTCAAAGCTGTTATATAAGAACACTGTTACATGCAAATGTAGATTCTATCATTGTTACAGCAATAATCATTTTAAATAATACCTATTTATTAGTTACTATTATAATAATAATAATATATTTTATTGATTTATTGATTTTAATATTATATAGATTATAATATTAGATTTGCTTTTAATTTAATCTACATATAATTTAATAACATTATAAAATTAGAAAAAATTAAGTATGTATTTCTTATTTGTATCATATTAGAAAATATAATATGATATTTTATAAAAAAAAATGTAAATGTACTTATTATATACAACATTTTTAACAACGTTATTGACAACAACAACAATAATAATAATAACAACAACTATAATTTCTATTATTAATTACATTTATTATTATTATTATTATTAACTTTATTATTTAATTGAAAAATATTATATATTTCTATTCTATTAGTAAATATAATATAACATATAACATATTTACATTAATATAATGTTTTTAATAAAACAACAACAGCAATATAATAATAATAATAACATTATACATAATTGCTATATTCTATTAATATTATATGTTTTCAAATTAAGTTTAGAGAACTGTAATACAATACAATACAATACAAAAATAAATAGGATAGGATAGGATAGAATAGAATACAATAGAAATGGAATATAGAGTACATGTTAGAACAGTCTGGTGAAATGAGACTGTTTCTAATGTGCTGTAGTGAGAGTGTTATGTAAACCTGGCTAATACAGTGTGCGGTGCTGCAAAGCTACACTAAGACTTTAATTGCAAACATTCATCAGGCACATCTTTTGCTTCTGTTAGTGTGTGTGTGTGTGTGCCCTATCAGGAGGGGTGTCACTCATGAAGTCTATTGACAGAGGTCTCTCTCCCAGCCTTAGTTAAAGGTCAATGCGCTGTCTTCTGTGTGTTACTGTGGGAGTGTCTGTTTCTCCCTCTGGAGGTGACGTCCCTCTCCCTTCACATTCGCTTCTGCTGCCAACTGTAACGAAGTGAAGCTGCATGCTGTTCCACATGGGTTTGCCGTTTAACTATAGTGTTCTAGACATGGGGATTCATATTTAATGATCTGTTTCATCTGACAGTGTATTTCATTTTCCCAAAATATTATTAGCCAGTAATACTATAGACTGACCATTATGATTTAATCCAATCTTGATTGCTACCTTGTTGTTCACTAAAGATTCTGTTTCACTGAATATTGCACATTGACGTATATATAGTGTGTGTAGTGTAACATGCAGCCCAGATGTATTTTTGTATTATTTTAGCATTATATTTCTACAGTATATATCAAGAGTTCTGTCCTCTGAGAAAAATCATATTCTGCTGAGTCATTTAAGAGTGATGTAATTACTCACAGTTAAACAATGACTCTATTTTCTGTGGTTATTACACATCACACATGTATGGCATTTATTGTGCTATTATTGAGCTTTTCTAAAACCTAGTGTGCTGCCTACATAGACTGCATTTTAAGGCATTATAAACAAGAGATAAGCAAAGAAAAAAAATATGTTCTTCCTATATTTGTCTTGTTTTAGATATATCTATTTAAAATATGTTTAAATATTTTTTCTTGTTCAAATTGTTCAGAAAGGAAGTAAATGGATCTTGATTTAATTTTTGCTGTCTGTGTTTAGAGTATTTGGTAACACTTTACTTAAAGCCATATAATGCATTATAAAGGGTTATTAAAGTGTATAATGCGTTATAATTATTCAAAATGTGCGTTGTAATACATTATATCTTGTCATAAATAATTATAACTGAATTTAAAATGCATAGTGTAACAATGAATTGATAAGTGTTATAATGTATTAACTGTTATTAATACAATTATTCATGAGATTCTACAATGCATTATAAGGTGCATTACAAAGCATAATTAATGCATTACAACTACTTTTATAATGCATTATACATAAAGGCTTTAAGTAAAGTGTTTCCAAGTGTTCTAAATTGGTCACTTATGAGGTTCCATGACAGTCATGATGCTGCCTTAGAAGCCAGCAGCCTATGTAGGCAGTAGAAAGCCAGGCAGCTCACTAGGTTTTGGAACAGAGCCGATGCGTTTCTAACTCTCTGACGACATTAAATGAGAAACATTGTAATACAGGAAGACGCATCTCCCTGCGAGTCTCACCGTCAGGATCATTAGAAGTGACACTGGTTCTGCTCTATAGAAGCTGAGTGTAAATACCCTCTGGAGACGCTGTGGAGACAGTAGGTGAGGCCTCCAAGGGCCCCTGGCTCCACTGTTTGAGAAACATTAGGCTGTGACACTGCAGGAGCGTCTCTGATACATGATGAAATCAACACGAAACCTGAGACTTGCATAAGTGTCTACCCATAGGAAAGAAACATCGCAGATGAAATGGCTTTAATATTACAGTTGGTTCTCCTAGAAAATTAAATGGAGACATTCACTGCTTCTCAGGCTTTTGTCCTGAGAGAAAGAACCCCCAGTAATCTCATAAGTTTCCTTGAGAGTTTCAGAATTGATCTCAACAGTGTCTCCAGCTGAACTTGAACATTTCTCAGAATATCTAAGATATGCTATCTACAATTATTTTATACCTCCAAATGCTTTCTGTGTGTCAACAGTTACCTCATTTGTGCCTATTTTTTAATGTAATTTAATGTAATTTAATGTAATTTTAATGTAAATTTAAATGTAATTCCAGGGTGAATCCATTGGTCTGAAAAAAAAGATAGTCTTGCCCCAAATCCATGCCATTGGTCTGATCAGATCCTCAAATAAACAGCAACGTTTTGACTTCTAGTTAATGGGATAAATCTCCTAAAAATAAAAAATGTGACCCTGGACCACAAAACCAGTCATAAGGGTCAATTTTTCGAAATAAATAAGCTTTCCATTGATGTATGGTTTGTTAGGATAGGACAATATTTGGCTGAGATACAACTATTTGAAAATCTGGAATCTGAGGGTGCAAAAAAATCAAAACATTGAGAAAATCGCCTTTAAAGTTGCCCAAATGAAGTTCTTAGCAATGCACATTACTAATCAAAAATTAAGTTTTAATATATTTACAGTAGGAAATTTACAAAATATCTTCATGGAACATGATCTTTACTTAATATCCTAATGATTTTTGGCATAAAAGAAAAATCTATAATTTTGACACATACAATGTATTTTTGGCTATTGCTACAAATATACCCCAGCGACTTAAGACTGGTTTTGTGGTCCAGGGTCACATATAGAGAAAGCGAGCAAAGAATATTTAACGTTAAAAGAACAGTATGCCTGACTTCAGTCTAGCGCGAGTTTAAAGGGGTCATATGATGCGATTTCAAGTTTTCCTTTCTCTTTGAAGTGTTA
>NW_015662934.1:1297470-1298517 GCF_001515625.1 Sinocyclocheilus rhinocerous
TAGGTGAGGCCTCCAAGGGCCCAAGGGCCCCTGGCTCCACTGTTTGAGAAACATTAGGCTGTGACACTGCAGGAGCGTCTCTGATACATGATGAAATCAACACGAAACCTGAGACTTGCATAAGTGTCTACCCATAGGAAAGAAACATCGCAGATGAAATGGCTTTAATATTACAGTTGGTTCTCCTAGAAAATTAAATGGAGACATTCACTGCTTCTCAGGCTTTTGTCCTGAGAGAAAGAACCCCCAGTAATCTCATAAGTTTCCTTGAGAGTTTCAGAATTGATCTCAACAGTGTCTCCAGCTGAACTTGAACATTTCTCAGAATATCTAAGATATGCTATCTACAATTATTTTATACCTCCAAATGCTTTCTGTGTGTCAACAGTTATCTCATTTGTGCCTATTTTTTAAAGCTGAATTGTGTAATTCCAGGGTGAATCCATTGGTCTGAAAAAAAAGATAGTCTTGCCCCAAATCCATGCCATTGGTCTGATCAGATCCTCAAATAAACAGCAACGTTTTGACTTCTAGTTAATGGGATAAATCTCCTAAAAATAAAAAATGTGACCCTGGACCACAAAACCAGTCATAAGGGTCAATTTTTCGAAATAAATAAGCTTTCCATTGATGTATGGTTTGTTAGGATAGGACAATATTTGGCTGAGATACAACTATTTGAAAATCTGGAATCTGACTGAGCAAAAAAATCAAAACATTGAGAAAATCGCCTTTAAAGTTGCCCAAATGAAGTTCTTAGCAATGCACATTACTAATCAAAAATTAAGTTTTATGTCCCCAACCATAGACACAACCGCCGGGTCGCGACCCACTACCGGGCCGTGGAAGAATTGCTACCGGGTCGCAAGAATGTTCTGGGAAAGATGTGTATAGATATGACACTCTGTTATTTATTTATGTTAATGATTTTTCTAATTATTCTGTATTTTCTTTGTATGCGATTGATCTGTCACATAATAGGAGTTAAACGGATCGCAGTTGATACGTACGGATGAGACCCTACCGTTCGGCACGCACGTGATTCGC
>NW_015662935.1:0-237 GCF_001515625.1 Sinocyclocheilus rhinocerous
AGACTGATTACTCAAAAGTCTTATTCAGAACTATTCAGTATGGGTGTCACTTGTATGTTCCCGTTGAGTTCCTGTTTTCCTTATTTGGTCCTTCCTGTTCCTGTCCCAATGTAGTTTGATTTGTTCCAGGTGTATCTCATTATTAGTTATCATCCTCACCTGTCTGCCCCTCGTTATCAGCCCTATTTGAGTTCTAGCCCGTTCTGTTCTCCCTTGTCTGGAATTGTTGATGTCAAC
>NW_015662935.1:821-982 GCF_001515625.1 Sinocyclocheilus rhinocerous
CGAACATTAATATGGCAAGCCTTCATGAGGCCCCAGTGTCGGTTCCAGTCCCAGTGCCTGCTCCTCGTAAGCACCTTCCAGAGCTCGCTCCAGTGTCTGCTCCAGCCCCAAAACTTACTCCAGTGCCAGCTCCTCGAAAGCGTTTTGCTGTGCCTGCTCCT
>NW_015662936.1:0-410 GCF_001515625.1 Sinocyclocheilus rhinocerous
GACAACAGTGTCGCATATTAATGCCAGCATAATGCACAGTAGCACACTGTAAAAAGTGATCAGTTGACTTTACTTAAAAAAAAATTTAGGAAACTCATTGCCTTAAAATTATTAAGTACCGGTAAATGAAATTCATGCATAATTAAAAGAAAAAAGTTAAGTGAACTTGACAATTCTGAGTTACGTTAACAAATAAACAAAAGAAAATGTGTTGTGGTCACTTTTTATTTTAAGTTGGACTAACTTAAATTTATTAAATTGCGATTAGTTAAAATTGTGAATCTACTCAATTTAAAACTAATAAGTTAATCTGAGTTCTGTCTACTTACTTAAATTGAGGAAACTCGTTGCCTTGAAAAAATTAAAGGGGTCATATGATGCGATTTCAATTTTTCCTTTCTCTTTGGAGT
>NW_015662936.1:2030-2219 GCF_001515625.1 Sinocyclocheilus rhinocerous
CAATTCTCAAAAATACAAAATTGTTCAAAACAGACTGCACACAAACATTTCCATGAAGCATGGTCAAAAGCAAGTCAACTCACCCTTATTTATATATAGCACTTCAATACAGATTGTGTCAAAGCAGCTTTACATTGTTAAACGGGAAAATAGTGTCAATAATGCAAACAAAATTCAGTTATGCAGTAA
>NW_015662937.1:0-233 GCF_001515625.1 Sinocyclocheilus rhinocerous
CAGCTAGAATAATTAAATGTATCATTTTGATGGCGGATTGTAATCAAGAAAGTATTGCGTTTATGAAACACATGTGAATGAAATTAAATTATATTCCAGTTTTAAATGTGCTTCTGATTACAGATAGCATGGGATTACACGAGATCTGTATTTTAAAGACAACCAGTTCGAAGGAGCATAATTTGCTTTTTGGGTTAAAATAATTTCTTAATATGAAATTCGAATGGTATGAC
>NW_015662937.1:433-559 GCF_001515625.1 Sinocyclocheilus rhinocerous
TAGATTAAATCACCATTGGTAGTGCGATTTATTGTAATGCTTTTTTCCTCAGTTGGTCATAACAAACGTGGCATGTTTACGTACTTGTTCAGATGACAATATATGGTGAAAATTCTTATTTGGGTC
>NW_015662938.1:0-906 GCF_001515625.1 Sinocyclocheilus rhinocerous
ACGTAAATCATTTATAAACCTTTGCCAACACAGGAGAATACATCACAGGGCTCGCAAAATTTCGAAATCCCTGGTAGCCCTTCGGGCAGGCATTCTTCAGATTTTGGTAGCCCAAAAATGAATTTAACTAGCCCGAATAAAAGATATTGTATTTTTTCTTCAAATAACAAGTCAAGAGAGTAGGGGTGCAACGGATCACAAATCTCATGGTTCGGATTATATTACATTATCATATCACATTTTGAGTCACAGATCGGATCATTTTTCAGATGAGCAAAAAAAAATATGGTTCTTTATTATGTAAGTAACACTTATTATTTAAATAACAATTTACTACTTCGATACCACAGCAAAAACTAGTAGCATATAGGGATGTAACGATTCACTCAACTCACGATGTGATATGATTCACGATACTGATTTCACAATACAATTTTCTCATTTCTTTTTAAAAAAAAATTAGATTTAAGACAGATTTTAAAAAGGTGTCCTTTTGTTTTTTCTCAGACCAAAAGGCTGCACATTACTTTGTGAAATTGAAAATGTCAAACAATATACTAATTTGAAATTTTAAAACAAATCCCAAATCAAATAAATAAATAATACAAATAAAATAAATTTCTCCATGCAAGTAAACTAAGGTTTTGCCTGTGTATTTTAATCACGATCCAAACAAAGATGCTGCATACATGTTATTTAGATTGTGAAATTTGAAACAAAAAAAACAAAAACAAAATGGCTTTAGCTTTGTGATACTACATAAAAATCTGAATGAAACAAAAACAGCAGATGGGCTAAATGAGAAGCAAATGTCACTCTCTGACAGCAGGTGGCGCTTAAACAGCAGGTATTTATAGGCTGCTGCCCCTTTAAGACCGAATGCACGGATCCAATATAATGATGCAC
>NW_015662938.1:1138-2123 GCF_001515625.1 Sinocyclocheilus rhinocerous
GAATCCATTCAGCCGATCTCCGGGTCTGGCGGTAGCACTTTTAGCTGTAGCTTAGCATAGCGTACCATGGGTGCAGCAGGCTCAATGATATTACGCAGCGCCTGAAAATAGTCCCCAGCTAGGTAACTTCCAATAAGCCTATTTTCAGGCGCTGCGTAATATCATTGCGCCTGCTGCACCCATGGTACGGCAGCAAAGTTCCTTGATTATTACGCCGGAATGAGAGTATAGTTCCTAGCCATATCGGCCTAGAAAATCGCAACTTTTCATTTTCCGTCGGTCTTAGTACATGATGTAACTACAGAAGAGTCAAGTTTTAAATAGGAAAAATATCGAAACTTTGGTAATTTTTGAGCGAGATGCTAACGGTCTAATCAGATTCAATGATCTATGCTAAGCTACAGCTAAAAGTGCTACCGACAGACCCAGAGATTGGTTGAATGGATTTGAAAACGGTAAAACTCAACTGTTTTAAGTCTAGGGGAGTTGGAAAATGAGCCTAATTTAAAAAATAGTGGAGTGTTCCTTTAAGACCGAATGCACGGATTCAATATAATGATGCATGTGCGATTTCTTTCTCCACTGTTTACGTTCATTTAAGACATGAAAATACTTGCCGAGATAGTTATTTTGAGATAATTGTGCATGTATGTGTCCGTTCAAGCAAAAAAGGAATCAATTCTGTGTTCGTGTTCTGCCTGAAACGCCGCTCTGTATGTGCGCGCTTTGAGCACCGAACTGAATTCTTCATGCGCATGAATGGTTTAAAACGCTTCTTTGAGCACCTGAATTCTTCATGCGCATGAATGGTTTAAAACGCTTGAATGTTTAAATTGGTAAGACTCAGAAACATGTCTAAATGATAATCTATGATCCGTTTCACCCCTACAAGCGAGTGAACAACGTGAATCAAGGAAGGGATTTTATATCACTATTCACAATAGCCCGTCGGGCAGGGCAGTGATACATTTTGGTAGCCCGACTG
>NW_015662939.1:0-854 GCF_001515625.1 Sinocyclocheilus rhinocerous
ACGGAATGGCCTTGGCCATTACCCTGTCGCCAGTTCACCTCTGTTTCTTCCTTGAAGCACTTTTGACAGATACTGACCACTGCAGACTGGTAACACCCCACAAGAGCTGCAGTTTTGGAGATGCTCTGACCCAGTCGTCTAGCCATCACAATTTGGCCCTTGTCAAACTCGCTCAAATCCTTACGCTTGCCCATTTCTGTCAGGACCACTATCGTCAATGATGACGGACATTTAGCATACAGTTTGGATTGGCGGTATGGTTCTGTTCTGGGCAAGAACTGTAGCCTAGCAAGGATAAGAGCAGGGAGAGCAGCAATAACCCTCCAGGGTAAACAGAACAGAACCAACATAAATATTGCAGATATCATTAAAGTACGATAATTTAGTTAAACATTTTAGAAATTAGACTGATTCAAGGAGAATCAGAAGGCAGAATCCGGACTGAACAAGAGGAGGAGTCGGGATGGAGGTGGGTAATTAGATATTGAGCAATGCAGAAGCTGGTGATAATACTGAAGGACCTTATATATGGGTGCTGTGATAGGTGTCACATCCCTGTAGGTAGACGTTGATCAGCTGAGAGTCAGCTGATGCGAGCTTGACTAACGTGACCTGCCAGAACTAATGCTACGCTTGATTTTTTCCTGCTTCGAACACATCAACTTTGAGGACAAAATGTTCACTTGCAGTCTAATATATCCCATCCACTAACAGGTGCCGTGATGAAGAGATAATCAGTGTTATTCACTTCACCGGTCAGTGGTCATAATGTTATGCCTGAGCAGTGCATACAGTTCTAATACAAATATTAAGAGCTAACATTTAGCTACAGAAATATAGAGAAACTTTGGCAG
>NW_015662940.1:0-110 GCF_001515625.1 Sinocyclocheilus rhinocerous
ATAAATACTATATATATACACACATTTAAGAAAATAAAAGAAATGTAACATACATTGATACATTAATTGTAATAAGCTAGGTGTTTATAAATTTGTTCAAGCTTGACGCC
>NW_015662940.1:441-533 GCF_001515625.1 Sinocyclocheilus rhinocerous
TAGGGCACTTGGAGGAAACCACGCAATTCACGCAATTCATTTTGGCAATGTTTTTTTGTGATTTCAACTTTTTGAAACGTGAACATCTTTGG
>NW_015662941.1:0-592 GCF_001515625.1 Sinocyclocheilus rhinocerous
TATTCATCTATTGTTATTCATTTATTTATTATGGTATTATACATAGAATAAATTATATTATAAATCTATTATATACTGTTGTACTCGCTTTTTATATTATTCACTTTACTACAACTTGTACTACATAAACTTTTTAATATTACATATCACTTTTACTAGCACCTGTATCAGTGCATAATATTTTACCACTGTAATTTTAGCTGGATCCATAAAGGATTATCAGTTGCATTTGTTATTGTTTGTTGTGGAGTTTATCTGTATAGAGTGCTATCAAAATAAAAAGCAGACTACCAAGAGTTTATATCTGTATAGAGTGCTATCACAATAAAAAGCAGACTACCAAGAGTGTCACTTCTTGATTTGTATTCGCTGGTTTTATTCAATGTTCTCAATGATGGTAAATTATTAGTGCTTAAAGATGTATTATTTAGATTTTCCTCCAGTATTTCAAAGGGAATGAGCCGTGTTCTGACCTGAAGCACGAGAAAAGCTCAAATGTTGGGGTTGAAGACCGAGAAAGCAATGAAACAACTTAATTTCATTTAATGTACATTCAAATTACAAAACATGTATATGTCACAGTTATACTACA
>NW_015662941.1:666-1289 GCF_001515625.1 Sinocyclocheilus rhinocerous
AAAAAATCAATCAAATCAACAAGTGAGACTTTCTTACGAAAATTAATAATTTTCCAAACTTAACTAAATAACTGGAGGCAGAGCTATTTTTAACTGCATGTAGATCACAAACCTCTGAAATCGGTTGATAAATGTAAACGTTATCGTGTTTTTATCCAGAAAAAATGCAGCTCCTCCGTTTACCTCCATTTATCTTTAAGGCAGTCTTGCCCTCACAAACATGGCGGACGCGTTGACGTCAGTGTTGCCAACTAATTTTCGGGGGAAGTTGCTAAAGGAAGGTCAAATTGTTGCTAAAAGTTGCTAAATGACATTGTGATGTCATTGCACGATGACATTATTACATAATTATGACGCAAAATTACATAAAATCTCAGGAAACAAATATTTTATGTATTAATTTAGATTTGTTCATAAAATAATATAACGTAATATAATATTAAAATATAAATAACTGTATTTTTAAATACAACATTGAATTAGGGCTGTAACAACTAATCGATAAAATCGATTATTATCGATTATGAAAATCATCGACAACGATTCTCTTTCAGTTTTTTTTAAAATTAAGAATTAAGAAATTACGCATAGCATTTTGTGTTTTCGGGTTACAGGGTTACAAT
>NW_015662942.1:0-23281 GCF_001515625.1 Sinocyclocheilus rhinocerous
TTGTTTACTATATAATTTACTTTTTGTTTTAGATTGGTTCCATGTTATGTATCCGACTTGAATGCATAACAATGAATGCCCGACTTGGAGGTACAAGCTTCCCAGATGCACTTGAAGTTAAGATAAAAATGCTTGGTGTTTAAAGAGTCATTTAAAGGTAACTCTGTCGACCCCTTGAGGACAGAGGATTGTTTCCTTCATGAACATATTGGCATACTTGCAGAGTTTGTTTTTGGCCTTAATAATCTGTAATTGTATATTTGGACAGACCTTAGTCTGATTAATCCTAAAACTGTATGTAATGTAGCTGTGAGTGTTTTGCTGGAGGGAAGTGGATTCTGTCCAGGGAGGTGCTGATTTTTCACATCAGTCTAGAATTCATCCGTCAGCAGTTTCAGTCACACACACATTTGACACTCATTCATAATTCATACATCAGATGGATGTGATATTGTATGAGCAGTAAGTATGACACAGTAAGACGGCAGGGAATTGGTATTTTTACCGGCCGCTATGATACAACCTGACTGTGCAGCTGATGCAAATGCTTTTGTTCACCAATAGATTGAGGTGCATCAGAGACTTTTCCAGAGAGAAAATGCTGAAATATTCTTACATAATCATTTTTTTACCCTCAAAATGTGAAGTAGCTAAAGTTGGTTAAGTAGCTTTAAATGAAAAGCTTTTAGCAATGATAGAAGTTACTGTGGAGTGAAATGCGCCTGAGGATGGAGACACTGTCTCTGGATCTAAATGTTAATGGCAGCTACCATTACCCAGAAGCCCTTGGGCCTCTTCCCGCTGGTTATGAGGCACCAAAGAACCTCGTCCAAACAAACACACTGGCCATTTCTCCGTCCAGGTCAATAAGTTTGTCGGTTTGCTCATTTCATCGATCCACAGTCTCTTATCAAGTGAACTGCTCAAACGAGGGCTGAAAATGCACTGGACCGACTTACACCACTGACTTGAATCACTGTACTGACCCTGAGAGATACACAGACTAGTTTCAAGCTATATTATAGGGAAATCAAACATGTAGCATTTAATATGGAGTTTTACAGTTTAAACAGCAACTATTAGCTGTGAGTGATGGTTCGTTGTAAAAGACAGCATTTTGTATTTTCACAGTTATGAGGTGAATTATTGTGAGCTCTACTATTGTTTATCATAATGCCACGACATTTACATATTGAATCTTGGTTTGGCTTGAACTTTAAGTAAAGTTGCTTCATATAATAGGTTTAAAATGATACATACATGACAAAATGACACATATATGACAAAATACATAAGATTACCCTGGTAAATGTTAAAAACCATGGTATTACCATGGTACATGTGGGGAGCAAACATTGTATTATCATGGTACATGTCCAAATACCATGTTTTACCATGTTTTTTCTATACTGTACATAATTCTAATCCAGATGTAACAATGCATTTATTTATACAGTAAATGACTCGAGCGTTTCCATGCAGCATCATCACGACTGAATAATCAATGCAGTTTTGACATTTATTTGACACTCTTCAAGAAAGACGGAACAAACAGCGACTCACCAGCTTTACATGAGGGACAGAAGAACTTGAGGAGACTCAAACACACACTGAGCTGAAGATTCAGTAAACACTCGATACCTGATCCATGATCTCTGCTCATTATACTAGAGGATGATGGAGGTTTCTATTATCATCACACTTGATCATTAATAACTTAAGCCTGTTTTAAATAAGAGGAAATAGCGTATCAATGTGACATAAGAGGTGACATTAAACTAACGCCTGAGCCGCTCCTGAGATGCTCGGCTCTTCTTTTACAGCACAAACGCAGTTCCTCGTGACAGCTGATGATTTATTGTCCGTTCAGCAGCTTTTATCTCGTCATCTTGACAAACTCCGATGATTTTCCAGGATCAAACTACGCTTAGAAATAAAGCAGCCAAGCAGGTTGAAAATTAACAATCGTTTGGTCTCCAGGGGTCCAGGGGTCAGTTCTCCTCATTCCAATTAAATGAGCAATAAAACTTTATAGGTTAGAATATTCTTTACATTTAACAAGCAAACTGTTTGAACCATAAACAGATGCAAGCTCAAATAACATGCTTGATAGTCCAATAACATGTCTGTTTTATGTGCAACATTCCCCATAAAATGAAAAGTTTCACCAAACTCTCAGAGAATCGCAGCAAACAGGGATGATCCGTAAATTGTTTGGGCTGAGTTTTTTCCCGTCATTCTCTCCGCTGATAAATTACCATTATTTTCTCCACTGGTTGTCAAGGCAACAGCAGTGTTCTGCGCTCTCAGCGCTGTTTGGGCCGGTGGCAGTATGTAATTAAATATAAGCAGTTGCTATTAGGACTGGAGGATACACTGTAATTATAAGGCTTTGCTTGTTCCCTGTGGTTTACCAGTCTGCTGGGGAGGCGCTGTCACTCAGATGGCCACCCAGACGCCCCCAAACACTGATACAGAGGTTCGTCTGCTCCTGAGAGTTTGTGTGGAGATAGGAAACATTTTGAAGTCCAGGTGAAGTTAGAATTTTGTTAACAGAAGCAGAGTTTATCACAGATACATAGAAAGATGTGTATGTGAATCACAAAATTATATTGGAATATGATAGTTTTGCAATATTAATATAAATATTAGCCGTTTTTCAACTTAAAAATAAATAATATACTCTATATTTAGCCCATTTGCTTACTGCAAACCAATATTAAATCTAATTTTATAATAATTAAAGAAAATATGCATGTGCACTTAGTATCACAATTACCTCACATGCAAAAACACCATTAACAGATCAAGTTTCCAATGACCAAAAAGGAAAGTGTGTGTGTGTGTGTGTGTGTGTTTGAGAAAAAAATTCTGATAGGAAAGAAAACAGTGTGACTCAATCTTTTTGTATCCTGCTATCCTCATGTGTTAGCACCTGTAAATCATTTCCTATACTCTTATCAAGGACGATATTTAATACAGGAAGTCAACAGCAGAAATCCATATCAGAGAAACCAAGAAACCAGATGGATATTGAGCAAATACATGTAACTATAGTGTGATATTGAGCTATATGTGCATGAATCATGTTTTCCTCTTTCAGTGTTGTTGATATTACTGCACAGTTCTCAGTTCTTGAAAGGTTTTTTTTTTCCTTTTTCTTCCTTCAAGTTCTCGCACTCTTTCTCGCAGTGCAGCATTATCATGAAAACTGCATTATATGTGCTTAACTGAAACTAAAGAGCTTGTTTCTTATTTCATGGCTTGTTTAGAGGGGAGTCTTTTGACTGCACAGGACTGTTATTGTGTTTTATGTCTTATTAAGTCAACTGCAAGATATACAGGTGCATCTCAATAAATTAGAATGTTGTGGAAAAGTTCATTTATTTCAGTAATTCAACTCAAATTGTGAAACTCGTGTATTAAATAAATTCAATGCACACAGACTGAAGTAGTTTAAGTCTTTGGTTCTTTTAATTGTGATGATTTTGGCTCACATTTAACAAAAACCCACCAATTCACAACAAATTAGAATACTTCATAAGAAAAATACCAATAAAAAAAACATTTTTAGTGAATAGTTGGCCTTCTGGAAAGTATGTTCATTTACTGTACATGTACTCAATACATGGTAGGGGCTCCTTTTGCTTTAATTACCGCCTCAATTCGGCGTGGCATGGAGGGGATCAGTTTGTGGCACTGCTGAGGTGGTATGGAAGCCCAGGTTTCTTTGACAGTGGCCTTCAGCTCATCTGCATTTTTTGGTCTCTTGTTTATCATTTTCCTCTTGACAATACCCCATAGATTCTCTATGGGGTTCAGGTCTGGTGAGTTTGCTGGCCAGTCAAGCACACCAACACCATGGTCATTTAACCAACTTTTGATGCTTTTGGCAGTGTGGGCAGGTGCCAAATCCTGCTAGAAAATGAAATCAGCATCTTCAAAAAGCTGATCAGCAGAAGGAAGCATGAAGTGCTCCAAAATTTATTGGTAAACGGGTGCAGTGACGTTGGTTTTCAAAAAACACAATGGACCAACACCAGCAGATGACATTGCACCCCAAATCATCACAGACTGTGGAAACTTAACACTGGACTTCAAGCAACTTGGGCTATGAGCTTCTCCACCCTTCCTCCAGACTCTAGGACCTTGGTTTCCAAATGAAATACAAAACTTGCTCTCATCTGAAAAGAGGACTTTGGACCACTGGGCAACAGTCCAGTTCTTCTTCTCCTTAGCCCAGGTAAGACGCCTCTGACGTTGTCTGTGGTTCAGGAGTGGCTTAACAAGAGGAATACGACAACTGTAGCCAAATTCCTTGACACGTCTGTGTGTGGTGGCTCTTGATGCCTTGACCCCAGCCTCAGTCCATTCCTTGTGAAGTTCACTGGAATTCTTGAGTCGATTTTGCTTGACAATCCTCATAAGGCTGCGGTTCTCTCGGTTGGTTGTGTATCTTTTTCTTCCACACTTTTTCCTTCCACTCAATTTTCTGTTAACATGCTTGGATACAGCACTCTGTGAACAGCCAGCTTCTTTGGCAATGAATGTTTGTGGCTTACCCTCCTTGTGAAGGGTGTCAATGATTGTCTTTTGGACAACTGTCAGATCAGCAGTCTTCTTCATGATTGTGTAGCCTAGTGAACCAAACTGAGACCATTTTGAAGGCTCAGGAAACCTTTGTAGGTGTTTTGAGTTGATTAGCTGATTGTCATGTCACCATATTCTAATTTGTTGGTGGGTTTTTGTTAAATGTGAGCCAAAATCATCACAATTAAAAGAACCAAAGACTTAAACTACTTCAGTCTGTGTGCATTGAATTTATTTAATACACGAGTTTCACAATTTGAGTTGAATTACTGAAATAAATTAACTTTTCCACGACATTCTAATTTATTGAGATGCACCTGTATGTATACATGCCATTTTATACATTGTCACAACTATTAATGGTTTTGGAATAAAAAAGGCGTTTTAAAACAGACTGCAACAAGCCTTTAATTAGACAATAAGATAATTTCTACAGAGATTTATGAGACCAAACCCATCTGTTCGGAAACACAAGCGTTGTTCCAGCCTCAGATCATAATACCTTCAACAAATCTTTCTTCAGTTTCAGATTATATCATTTAACAGGCAGATCCAACGCCGGAAACTTATAAATATATATTAATATATCACAACCATTTATTAAAATGAGAGAAATCCTTCGCAAAAGAAAACAGCCCTTTCAGAGCCATGACATGCATATGTAAAGAAATGAGAACTGTTACATTATGCATGAATTTTTCCATGAATTTCAAAAACAGTTCAACATGACAAGCAAATTCTGCCTCCACCGCTGACAATAAGCTGCCCACAGAGCCGCATATACTGCGTGCCATCTTAATGTGCCACATCAAGTGAGAGCACAAAGCCTCGACCACCGGTCCTACGCAAATGTGTTTCTTTCAAATATCCCCGCCCCCCACGTTCGCTCATCAGCTTCATTATTCTCCAAACATCATGAAAATACAGTGAGACACTTTCAACAGATTCAGATGGCTTCCTTCCCACCACATCTACATCAAACCTCATGCCATTATATCCTTCCAAGATTGACTTACAAACACCAGCATGAGACCCAAGACTCCCACAAGCCCATTTCGGCGTTTGGTGGAAGAGGTTTATAACATGGTGGAAATATTCTAGATGCGCTCTTATTCTTTTAGAGCAGTATGATTAAATAATGATAGAGAAGAAACCTCTGAGTCCAGATGGAAAGACCTTTTTATATGAGGACACTGAGCTGAAAGAAGCTACCTGCTTGTTTCATCTGTTGAAAATAAATTTGACAAATTTTTTTAAGTAAAGAAACATTTATCAGCAGCAGAGATCTATACTTTTTGAGTCTCTGATGGCCAATATACCACTGCTATATAATGCAATATGATTATAGCTACATACGCAAAAATGCTGATTCTAAATAAAAACTTAATTTGCACTTTTTTTAAAATATTTACTTAAAAGTTAAGTAAAACCTGAGTGCATAATCTGCAGATACTAGAGTTTGAATTTTCATTTTGAAAGATTTGCTAGAAAATATTCTAGAATGTTTGTTTCGATTCACTAAAATATTTGTAAATATAAAATGTGCACTAAACATTGAAAATGTTACTGGTAATTGTAACTGTTAAGTGCGCGACTATACAACATCAAATAACCTGAAAAAAGCCATAAATGGGTCAGTTAATTTGTTTATAAAAGTATATATGGTTATTTTCAAGTGTAGCGTTAGTTCTGGCAGGTCACGTTAGTCAAGCTTGCATCAGCTGACTCTCAGCTGATCCACGTCTACCTATAGGGATGTGACACCCATCACAGCACACATATATAAGGTCCTTCGGTATTATCACCGGCTTTCGTGTTGCTCAATAGCTAATTACCCTCCTCCATCCCCAACTCCTCCTCTCGTCAGTCAGGATTCGGCCTTCTGATTCTCCTTTGAATCAGACTAATTTCTAAAATGTTGCATTAAATTATTGAACTTTTATGATATCTGCAATACATTTATTTTGGTTCTGTTCTGTTGACTCTGGGGGGTTATTGCTGCTTTCCCTGCTCTTATCCATACTAGGCTGCATGAATGCACAGGGAGTTCTTGCCCAGAACACAACCATACCGCCAATCCAAACTGTATGCTATTTGTCAGTCATCTTTGACAATAGTGGTCCTGACAGAAATGGTTATTCATTACTTAATCAGAGTTAGGGGGTTTTATTAAAACATTAAAGCTTACAATATATATATATATTTCTCTTCTGATGTGAATCACAAAGGCATCCAGATGCTTTCTGCAATAACCGAGGCCCATTTCTGATTCTCAGACGGATATATGGAAAAATGTGCTGAGCATTTTAAATTCTGACAGTCTGGTCAGGGAGAGACGAGACCAGACATATTGTGAGCAGCTGAAACATGGGAAACTGAAGTGCCTGGGGCTTCTATCAGCGGCCAGCATTGTGATGAGTTATTGAGTTTGGGGATGAGATTTGAGTTTGTGCTTAGGCAAGCTTAGACAGACCGATACAAATAAAAAACTATGGAAGCAATCCAATGCTCGATAACCCACCTCCACCAAGACCCTTTCAGACGGCTTACATTGTTAACAAACCACCAACATCCAACAGAAAAAAGACTGAATCAAAAGAACCAGTTCACCAATGTTCAGACAATAAAGCTCAGCATCTGAGGATAGAACTTCAGTTTGTGATTGACTGATCTAACATCTATTCTTTATCATCAGTTCTTCGATGTGTGTCGCTTATTAATAAAAACAATGCAAATGTAAAGGAAACTTTTTTCTTTTTGTTCAGGTTGTGAAATACCTGAAAGCTCATTTTGCAACTTATCTTGCACATTTAAGAAGCCTATAATCAGCCTTTTACTGTCTTTGTTTTGTTCAGTCAACAACAGAAGCTTGAGAATGTGCTGAAAACATCTGAACTTGAACCTGTTCGTGCCTCATTTTCTCCCTTTGGGTTTGATGCAGGAAATTCAAGGTCAACAGTCAAACTGAAGGGAGCAAAACAATGTGGCTGCAGTGCCTGAGCAAACCTGTTATCATCTGTGCGACGCAAACTAAACGTTTTCGTGATATTTGTTCCCGTTGACCTCGGACACCGAAACACAGAAGCCACTGCAGTTCATCTCAGAGAAAATAGGCTACTTGCACCTTTGTCACGTTTAACTTCTCCAAGCCTATTTTTTATGCGCCTGTGGCCTCCATCCATTCCTCTTCTTTCTTCCTTGCTGTTTGTTTTAATGGGAGCTGGTTCTCATTAAATCTCTTGAACTCATTTTATATGTGTGTTTTCAAATTGAATCTGCATCTTTCCAGGCGCTGTGTGGGACTCGCTCGCATAAACCTCCTCATTCGCTCTTTAGACACTTTAAATCCTCCCCAGCTGACTGGAGGATTTCCCAGACAGATTATCATTTTAATAGTCAGATCGATCCGTCGATGTCACGCCGTCGACTGCTTTACATACCCAAGTATATGAAACTATTTTCAGCTTCTCTGTGTCTTCTGGGTCACGCCCGGATTCACAGACCCCCACACAAACCTGTTGCACCTCGAAGGCAAAAACACTTGAGCTGTTCTTTAACGCAGCTTTTCTCTGTGTATTTCAGTCGCTCTGGATTTGCCCCAGAGAGCAGCGAAGCGCCAGAGGTCCAAAAGAAGCAGATAATAGATAAAGCCTCCAGCTCTCAGTGAACACAGCTGCTAATCTCCACATTTGTAAGTATGTGCTCTTCTCTATCACTGCAGTTCCTTTCAGGATGGAGATCTGGAGTGTCTCGCCCTTGAGCCGGAGCAAGTGACACAAGATTTAGCTTCGTCCTGGTAAGAGAGATCAGCCGCTCTTAATGTGAAGCCAGATTTGGAAGCCCATATTTTCTATGACCGTGACACACCTTTATTGACTTGATAAGAGCGCATCAAACAAGAACAAAAACACCAGTCAAAAAAAACTCAAAGAGATGGACAAATTGAATCATTCACATCCACAAAAACAAAACTACTAGGGTGTGTTTTAACAAATGCAGGGACAGTATTACAATCTCAGCCTTGACACTTTTCCCCCACCTCAACACGGCCCCCTGATCAAGGATGACTGTGCCCGCAGAGAGGAATTTAAAACTTGTCATCCTACCTTTAGGGTAAATATTTGAAATCCACTTTAAGTTTAAACTCTAGTAGTTTCCAGAGATTTTTTTTTTCCTGCTTCAGTGGTAATATGACTGAATTGACACCCCAGGTGCTTCTTGGTTAAGTTGTGCAAGACATCTCAACATTATTTCATTGGCTTTGTACCAGCACTTCACAAACACCTAACGGTGCGATTTGTGATTATTGAAGGAGCTACACATGGGTTATTTATTGCTTGTCTCAGAATCAGTGTCACACCACAAATCTGAACACTGACCAGATTATGCACAAAAATGACCAGCTCTAAATTGATTAGCAGATCTGTCTGTCTATCTATCTATCTATCTATCTATCTATCTGTCTGTCTGTGTCTATCTACTTATTATGATATTAGTCAGGAAAAATAGTTCAAAATGGCATGTAAAAACAAACAAAATTTGTGATTGGCTGCTTTACATTTCAGTCAAATCATCCATTCTAGTCTAAGTAGGGGTTCTTGATTAGTATAAGCTGCCATTACATATTTTATGCTCATAGTCAAAGGTGCTATGAAATCCTTGAAGCACAAGATGAAATTAAAGAAAGGATTTCATGCCTTGCTACATCTACAATGTGTAGTTATTTCAGCTTAGTAAAACACAGTTTTGTGAGAGTGTGAGTGTGTCTGTGTGTGTGTGTGTGTGTGTGAGAGAGAGAGAGAGAGAGAGAGAGATGTATTTCCAGAGTATGTCATGCCTTTAATTACAGTCATAACTGAGCCTGTAATTTCAGTGGTTCACAAACAAACCTGCTGCAAAGACACCTGGGAATGAAATGCTCACTGGCCTGTAATATTTCACGGTGGGTCTCAGACGTGAGGTTGTAGCATGTCTTTCACTCTCCTCTCCAGTGTTGACATACTTTGATGAAACTCGTCCCATCTCTCGTCTTCCCTGCAGCGATAGATTAAATGTCACAGGGCTTCTTGTAGGACAAACTTCTGGTGTTCCTCTCCTCTGCTGAGTGTATCAGCACCCCTTCACCTTCTCAAGAGTGTTTCTGATATATTTCTAATCCCGCTACGAGTGATAGAATAACAATGAAGTTTGCACTAATAGTCACAGTCCAGCGAGGACGTCTTTGTGTCCTTGACTCATGTCTGATCTGCTCACAGGCGGTCACACATAAAATACAAAACCCTGACTAGCAGCCGGTGGACGTTTGATGAAACACCCAGATAAGAAGCAAAGTTAAATATATAGTTGAACTGCAGTTGAAAGAAAACGTCTCAGGTTACGTATGTAACCCTGGTTCCTCGAGGGAACGAGACGCTGCGTCGGAAAACGCTAGGGGAACGCCTTCTGTGACCATGCTCTGAATAACATGTGAAATCAGTCCAATAGCTGAGCGGGACGTCACGGGCGGGTGATGTCATGACCAGGAAGCTATAAAAGCACGTGCGGCGGAGCCAGCGTCAGCTTCAGGAATGAGGCAAGCGCTGGCAGGGATGCCGGAAGTATGGCACCGAGACGCAGCTCTTCCCTCGAGGAACCAGGGTTACATACGTAACCTGAGACGCTCCTCTTCAGGAACTCGAGCTGCGTCGGAAAACGCTAGGGGAACGAGAATGCCCATGCCGCCAGACTTCCAAATCTCTGCCTAGTGTGGAAGACTGCACAGCTAGGGCGAGAGAAGTAGGCGGGGCCCGCCCTCCCGAAGGCCAACTTCTGGAGGAGTGAATCTTGACCCCCAAAGGAGAGGGGAGATCAGAGGACTCGAGGCTATGGAATAGCATCCTGATCCACCACTTAGCATAAGCTTCTCTGGCCGGAGGCCTCGGCCTCAGCGCACCGCAGAGGAAACGTGTAAGAAGAGGGTGTCTTCCCACTGAATGGCCACCGAGAGGGGCGTGGTAGGCCGCAATGGCCGCCACGAAGACCTCTAGGGTGGAGTGGGTCAACCCTGCGGATAAACAGGCCTGCAGGAACTCCAGAACTGTACCAAACGGGCAGTTAGCTGGGTCGGGCTGGCGGTCTCCGCAGAAATACAGTTTCCTCATAGAGGGAGCTCTGGATGGAGGATAGTCTCAACAACCTCGGTTGAGGGACCGGAAGTCATGAGTTGTGCCTCCTCAGAGGCCACACCCACAGCTTCCACAGCTCCGGGCGGGGGCGCGCCCTCCGCCTGTGAGAGGAGATCTCTCCTGACGGGAATCTCCCCTAGAGCGCCGTCGAGGAGAGAAATCAGGCCTGAGACCCAACTCGGCCCGGCCAGAACGGGGATACTAACAACAGACGGGTCCCGTCCCGGCGCACTCTCTCCAGAACTCCCGGGAGCAGAAAAATCGGAGGAAAGGCGTACAGACGAAGCCTCGGCCACGTCTGTACCATGGCATCCAGCCCCAGTGGAGCTGGAGGAGTCAGAGAGAGAACCAGAGGGGACCGTGCGATATCATCTGAGTCGCAAACAAGTCCACCTGAGCCTGGCCAAAGACTCTCCAAGTCTTCAGTGCCGCTACGTTGCCGGGCGGTAACTGACAGATATGCTCGCTGGAGACCGCTGTGCCCTGGAACACGGCAGGGTTGGCAGACCGACCTCCTGAGGGCACTGAGGAGAGACGGGCACCGTGTAATGCGGTGTGAACCTCTCTTCCCCAGAGGGGCCTGCCCTCCGAGGTCCTGAGCCACAGCATCAGGACCCTCATAGCTGAAGTCTCCTATTGAAAACGACGGCCCTCAGACCCACGTCGTCTGCTAGGAAGACTAGACCACAGCCCCTCTAAATACCTCCGTAGAGGTAGCAAGCCTCTTAGTACCGCTACGTTTCCGGGCGGTAACTGAGAGAAGCGCTCGCCGGAGACCGCTGCGCCCTGGAACACGGCAGGGTTGGCAAACCGACCTTCTGAGGGCACTGAGGAGAGACGGGCACCGTGTAATGCGGTGTGAACCTCTCTTCCCCAGAGGGGCCTGCCCTCCGAGTTCCTGAGCCACAGCATCAGGACTCTCATAGCTGAAGTCTCCTATTGAAAACGACGGCCCTCAGACCCACGTCGTCTGCTAGGAAGACTAGACCACAGCCCATCTAAATACCTCCGTAGAGGTAGCGAGCCTCTTAGTACCGCTACGTTTCCGGGTGGTAACTGAGAGAAGACTATCCAGCGAGAATGACGGTCCGCAGAATGAGGGGCTGGAACACGGTTGGTTGGGACTGCTCCGCCCAGCAGCCCCTGCTAACCGCCTCAACCTCCTCAGAGGAAGAGAGGTTAATGCGTGCTCTCACTCGAGAAATTTATATCCCAAGAGCCCCTGTATATCTAACTTCTCATAGTCAGACAAATTCTTCATTTTATTCCTCAGAATTAAATGCAATCAAACAACCAGACGAGTAAATACGGTCTAGTGTAGTAAGATTCACATCAAAAAACGAAATGATGTAATATATGCGCTGCGCGCGAGCCACTCATTCACACAAACAACATCAATCTCCTCAGAGAAAGAGGGCCGCAGCACTCACTCAGAGGGGGAAGAACCGCAGCACGGGCTTTCAAGCCCCGAGAACGAGCTCTAGATTTAGCGAACACGGGTGGAGATAGGAAGAGCCGTCTCCAACCCGCTCTTCTATAGATCATGTGCGATCCGCGTTCTCAGTCGCCGCCGTGCCTCAGCAGCAGCGGGACCGCAATCGCAAGATCACAGGCACGGACACACTCCTCGGAGCGTGCCCGGCGAGAGCGGAGCGCTTAACAGTGGAAAAAACACAATCCGCCCCCAGAGAGCCGACTGCGCGCGCTCCGCTCCCTATTAATGCTGCTCATTATAATATCAGGCATAATATGCTTGTGTAACTGATGTTTGTGCAACTGGCGAGCTCATTGACGCCCTCCGTATCAATCTCCTCGGAGAAAGACAGGCGGAGCGTCGCGCCCTCCCTCCGGTGGGAAGGACCGCAGCGCGGGCTTCCGAAACCCCGAGAGCGGGCGCCGTTTTCCGACGCAGCTCGAGTTCCTGAAGAGGAATCAAGGTGTTCAGTGAAACTGAAGTTTAAAAGGATGCAAAAACAAAAGACAAATTCTGTCATCATTTCTCAACTTCATGTTGTTCCAAATGTCTGTATGTTTTTTTTTTTTCTTGTGTGGAACACAGAAAGGATATTTTAAGAAAAGTCCCAGAATTAAAATCAATGGTAGCCAAAATGGTTTGGTTACCAACATTCTTCAAAATATCTTATTTTGCGTTCTGCAGACATACAGGTTGGGTGGTGAGTAAATTATGACTGAATTTTTCATTTTTAGACATACTATACCTTTAAATTATCTTGTGTTACTTCTATATTTATATAAAATAAAGCAAATGAACATCATATGTGACCCTGGACCACAAAACCAGTCTTAAGTTGCACATGTATATTTCAAGCAATAGCCAAAAATACATTGTAGCCTATGGGTCAAAATTATCGATTATCGAAAAATCATTAGGATATTAAGTAAAGCACTTCATGTTCCATGAAGATATTTTGTAAATTTCCTACCGTAAATATATAAAAACTTAATTTTTGATTAGTAATATGCATTGCTAAGAACTTCGTTTGGACAACTTTAAAGGCGATTTTCTCAATATTTAGATTTTTTTGCACCCTCAGATTCCAGATTTTCAAATAGTTGTATCTCGGCCAAATATTGTCCTATCCTAACAAACCATACATCAATGGAAAGCGTATTCATTCGGCAGTTGTTTATGTATAAATCTCAATTTAAAAAAATTGACACTTAAGTCTGTTTTTGTCATAGTCCATATATAGTCTGACTACCAGATATAGTTAGAAATGTCTTGTTTTATAATAATTATTTTGAAAAACTAGCTCTTTAGGGAAAAAGTTATTGCAAGTAATTTCAAAATGTGTAATTGTGAATTTACACAAATCCACCCTCCATCAAAACAAAAAAAATGAGCAAAACAACATATTTTGTCAAATAAATATTTATAAGACAGTTGGACATTCTGAACTTGGAGTCATTGTTTTAAATTATCACCAAGAAACATATTGTGCTGAGTAACAATATATCATTTGGTTGCCAAGAGCAGTATTTCTGTTTCTAATTACTCATATTACTGACACATTAAAAAAAAAAAAAAATGAAAAGAAAGTGAAGCATGTGTCTCATAACAGTATATTTACTCTAAGTGTTTATGGGAACTGTAATATTAAAACTTTTTTTAATTTTAATAATATTAGAACTTTAATATTATTTTAGTTTTACATTTGCAAGTTCATTCAAATGATGTTGATGAAGTCTTGTATTGTGCATTATTTTCTATTAAACTCATGAATTACTAATGATTATCTATCACTCTAATTTGTTTCAGTATATATTTCCAATTATAATTAAACAGTTGAGGTCTGGATCATACGTTATGAAGCAGTAGTTAATAATGAATGGCCATTACATCACATTAAAATGATTTTTAGACTTACAGATTATTTAATAAATCATTAGAAATCAGTGATCCGGTGAGAAACAGGCTCATTTGATCTCAGTCATATGCATGTATGTGACTCTCATTAACTGAAAGCAGCAGCTCTGACATGTAATTAGCAGGATTTGACATTTACTGTAATAACACGAGAGACTCTGTAAGTGTCAATGATGACTGACCTCTCCAATGCTTTTATTCCAGTCTAGACTTATGGGACAAAAATAACCACAAGAGAATATAATTATAAGAGAGAATATATGGAAACACATCTGTCCCTGGAGACAGGAGCGAGAACATGAAATGAATGATGTATAAAAATAATAATGATATGTAGAAGAGCCATATTGAAGATAATTGGCGAAGAAAAAACTTCTGTGTTAAAGGAATAGTTAACACAAACATGAAAATTTGCTTAGAATTTACTCACCTTCAGGCCTTTCAAAATGTCAATGAGTTTGTTTGTTTATGCGAACAGATTTGGAGCAATTTAAGTATTGCATTACTTGCTCACCAATCCTGTTCCTCACACTAAGTTATTGTATGACTATTGAAAACTTAGAATCCAGTACACGAGACGTTTAGTGCGCTTTGTGGAAATTAAAAGCCCCAGTCATCATCCTCTGCAGTGAATGGGTGCCGTCAGAATGAGAGTCCAAGCAGCTCATAAAAACTATGGAAAAAATGATTCACATGACTCCAGTCCATCAATTAACATCCTGTAAAGTGAAAAGCAGTGTGTTTTTAATAAACAAATCCATCAAGACTTTTTTTTTTTACTTCAAACCATTGCTGGATAAAACCGATGCTGGCAAAAAAACAAATTCTTCATGTGAAAAAGCCTGGTGAAAAAGTCGTCTCGCCTGAAATAGGAGAGAAACATGCACCGTTTACAAGTGAAAACAGTCCAAAACAGTTATAAATAAATATGTTGGTGGATTTTGTTATTATGGTTTATGGATGGTTCAGCAGCTCTGTAAAGAATAAAGGCGGTTACATGTGAAGTGAAATTGGCTAACAGGCAAAAATATAGTGTCAACTGAGTTTATATCTATACGTGCACTGGTCTGCACACCTCTGGTCTACATCTGTGAATTATTGATCAGATTATAGGCTTCACTTCTTGTTTTGCACCATGTTGTGTTATCTGCTCTTATATCACGGGTCATGTACCAGCATCAGAGGAAAAACATCAGAAAACACACGGGTCTTGTCTGACATCTCCTCACAGAGACCTGAAATCCACTGAAGGGCGTCACATTTATGTGGAATCCCAACAGGCCTGATGTCTGCAGCATCTGTAAACATACATGCACCTGTGGTCTGTGACTAAAAGGGGTTTTATTGCTTGACACTCATGAATTATTTAGGAAAGTCTGCTGTAAAGATCTCATCCTTCAGCAGGCGGCTGCCTACTTGAGACGTCCCTCTGAAAATAGACCTCTAGTGCTTCTCATTAGGTGGATGTGCCAACTGTGGGATGTGAAATTGGAAATCCTGATCAGAATCTCCTCAGCACAGTTGCACATGCATTTTTGTATCTGGACAGATCTAAAGGCCAGACACTTTCTAATAATTCCCATATGACATTAGTATTTCCTGCCTGACACTTTGATACAGACAAAATAAGTCAAAAATAAAAGAAACTACTTTTATGTCTTTACATTCCTGAATTGAACATAATTCAAAAGTCATACTTTGAGGTTCATATTTGTATTTGCCGAATACAATGTCCCCTCTGCTCTTAAATATCATTTAAATATTTAAATATTTTGTATTGAGGAAAGGAGAAGAATTGTAGCTGCTGTCAAGCACAAGTTATTTGGCTTGTTAGGTTTACATGACTGTATTCACTTTTTATTAATCTTAATCAAAAGATATAGCAGAATTTAACTTCCAAAGGTGAGACAGCTTTTTTCTCGTATGAATTACTGCATGTCCGTGTCAACTCAGGTGCAAGTTAGAAATGACAGAGTCATTACACCTGCACATAATCGGTGCCAAACACATCTGAATCAGCTGGATAAACAAAGCATTCGGTGTAAACTCCTGACATGAGATATCTGAAGTTAATTGCTTGTGAAAAACGTTTCATCACTGCACACGTAGCGATCGGCTGCTGGCAGGTTTTAGTGAACGTGACTGTGCGCATAATGAACTTTCTTCAGAGGCATTAAACTTGCATAGCAAGGCACAAAAATCTTCTATTGATTGAAGTTTCATCTTGCAGCGTCTCATAAGTCCTGTATGCAGAGACAGGACACACTGTTCTGCTCACAAAGGCCTTTTTTCTCAATCGCAGAGCAGTCGCTCATGCAAACAGGACTTTTCTCTTTGCTAAGTCAAGCAGCAAATGTTCAGCTTTGCTACATTTTCAATTTTCCACTTCCTATCTTCTATTTATGGCATGCATAAATCATAAGTGAGCCGTGTTACTTTCCAAAGACGGCAGATATGAAATAGCACACGCACGCGGGGAATTCAGACGCACTAAAGTACAGTAATGATATCTGCTTTTACACACTGCAGCAGCAGGGCGACCGCTGGTTACAAGATTTAACAGCTTTTAATGGCTTAGCATTTAACTGCTCATAAATGCATCAAATTTCCCTTCACATGTCGAACGTCTGCTGCAGGTTGTAAATATACCATGAAAGGAACAATTCATCCAAAAATGTAAAGTTCCTCACACTAAGTTATTGTATGACTAATACTATTGAAAATGTAGAATCCAGTACACGAGACGTTTAGTGCGCTTTGTGGAAATTAAAAGCCCCAGTCACCATCCACTGTCTTTGTATGGAAATGTCCAGCTTGGACATTCTGCTAAACATCTCCTTTTGGGGTTTCACAGAAGAAAAAATTAATCATAAAGGTTTGTTAAGACAGTGAATAAATGATGACACGCGGGGAATTCAGACGCACTAAAGTACAGTAATGATATCTGCTTTTACACACTGCAGCAGCAGGGCGACCGCTGGTTACAAGATTTAACAGCTTTTAATGGCTTAGCATTTAACTGCTCATAAATGCATCAAATTTCCCTTCACATGTCGAACGTCTGCTGCAGGTTGTAAATATACCATGAAAGGAACAATTCATCCAAAAATGTAAAGTTCCTCACACTAAGTTATTGTATGACTAATACTATTGAAAATGTAGAATCCAGTACACGAGACGTTTAGTGCGCTTTGTGGAAATTAAAAGCCCCAGTCACCATCCACTGTCTTTGTATGGAAATGTCCAGCTTGGACATTCTGCTAAACATCTCCTTTTGGGGTTTCACAGAAGAAAAAATTAATCATAAAGGTTTGTTAAGACAGTGAATAAATGATGACTGAATTCATAATTTTTAGGTTACCTTCAGATACCTCAAGATGTAATAAACAGCACAATTATAGATACAAAAGGATTGTTGATCTGTTTCCCTCAAGATGACTGTGTAATCCAGTCTTGGGTCAGGATTGAGTTGACCTGCATTACTAAAGACGGCCCGACTAACACAAACACGAGCTTGTGGCCTGTAGAAGCTCCAGATATATGAGAGCAGGAAATGCAGGCAGTGAAATGTGGCCGAACTGCAGTAATGAGAACACAGATGTTCCTCAGAGGACTCTTGAGGTCTGAGCCGTCTGCCACCAGATGCTGAAATGTGCTACACAAATGAGACCTTACATATGCATACTGAGTTTTTTTATATGCCTGCCAGGATATATGAATCAGATCCTAAAGTGGTTTTCGTGACTCTTTGGTGCCTTCCGAGAGCCCATCACTATTTTTGATGACAGGATTTCCCAGGAAAAAAGTATCCTTAAATTGATTTCCTAGTAGATTTTCTTGGAAGTGGAGTTCACATTTAAATGCTACATTTTAGGTTATGATATTTTCTTAGCCCGGAACAGTTACTAAATAGTGGGCTGCTATTATAATCAACCAGAAACCTCTCAATCACAAAAGGCCATTGGTGTCACACTTCTCGGGAGGCAAGGAGCGAGGAACGAGGAAACACGGAGATAACTTCAATTCACAGTCTTTAATGATCACATGGGGAACGTAGGAGACACAGGAACACATGGAATGACGTTTGAGGACCGACAAACACTAACTGAAAGGACTGGGGCTTTTAAACACTGGGTGATTGGGAAAACACAGGTGGTTAACCATTATTTGATTCCAAACTCAAGTTATTTAATAGCAAAAGAAACCAAAAGAAACCACTGTGCAGCACCCTAGCATTTTCTCAATCTAGCAATAGGTTAGTAATGGATTTCTGCTGCATTTAACCTTAAATCCAAAAATCTCCAGTTTAAGTTTATTTTGAGGGTGTTTCTTTTTGAACAGTTTAATTAAATAGTTTCAGAGCTCACAGAGAGTCATAGACAATGATTTACTTCACACCTGCGGAACTGGTTTGTGCTTGATTTGTCTCCTTACTGACATTCAAACAGCCAGTGACATTTAGCATTTGAGACAAATGGAGACAGAATTAACAGATTCACAGAATCATTAAAGCACTCGGCTCAGTGAAATACTGTCACACCTGTTACAGCAGCAGTGAGGAAAGAAATCTTACAGTCTGTCATTTTCTGCTAACATTGCAGCAGTCTGTGCAAGCATTGCTGTCCGCGGTGGTCAGACTGCTCTGTTAGCATGAGATAATGGAAATAATCCGCTGAAAATAATGTATTTAATTAGAAACACAAAGAGCACATTGTCACTGTGGTGTGGATGAGTCAGTCATTTAATCCTAATTGGGGTTTCATTCTTCAGACATTATGTAGCCAACAGCTAATATATAAAAATGAGTTGTGGCAAAGAGTTTATGAAATAGAAAGCTTTTCATGCAGTTCTGTCTCCAAGCCAAAGTCTGACTCTACAAAATTTGCTTTCAAGCCTGTTTTCAGGTTCCAGGTATTTCTCTCATCAAATATTCAAAAAAATATGGATAATGGAATCATACACTCTTAAAAAGAAAGGTTCCAAAAGGGTGTTTCCGCAAAGAACCCTTCAGTAAACAGTTCTTTTCTTAGTATGAATAACATCTAAATAACCTATTTCCACTATAAAGAACCTTTTGTCCAATGGAAAGGTCCCAGGTTAAAAAAAAAAGTACACTGCCATAATGTACTTAAGGTGCTCTATTTTTTGCGCACTAATTTTGTACTTAATATACTAAAATGATTCTTTAGTACTTAAGATAAACTTTAGATCAACTAAGTGTACTCAGCTGTGCTATTTTGGGACACCATGAATTGAACTAAAATGCACTTTTAACATACTATCTCTGTATTTAAAAAATGTATTTATTTACCACTTGTAGTAAGTGGTAAATACAGAGATAGTATGTTAAAAGCGGATTTTAGTTCATATTTATGGTGTCCCAAAATAGCACAATTGAGTACTAAAGAATAATTTTTAGTATATTAAGTACAAAATTAGTGAGCAAAAATAGAGCACTTTAAAGGGGTCCTATTATGCTTTTTCACTTTTTCAACTTTAGGAAGTGTGCTTTTTAACCTGGGGTTCCATGGATGCTAAAGGTTCTTCATGGAACCAAAGATGGCAATCAAAAACAATTATTTTTAAGAGTGTAATATCAAAAAAAAAAAAAAAAAGCCCTAAAAATCAAATCAGAACCTTTTGGACTTCTTGTTTGCTTCTGTTGACCTCTTTATTTAGTAATAATTCTCATGGATATTTTTGCCTTCCAGACAGTATCACAGGTCATGAGATCATAAATGTTTGTGTGTTAGATCTTCTGTCGATAATAATTGAAATCATTGCCATGCGTGCCTATTTCCATCTGAATTTGACAGATTCCTCTGATTTTTGTAGCAAAGCCCTGAGGTGAGATACATTTGAAATGCTTTATATCTGAAAATAACGTAGATAATAAAAAAAAATAAAGGCCTGGAAAGAATTGATTGATTCTGTTCTTCTGCTTCAGACTTTTGCGTCATCCGTTTTGGCTTTAACAAGGTTTGCCGCTTAGTCAACTGTGACGACGTGTCAGCATTATTTTGAGCTCTGCGTGTGCGTCTGCACAGCCTGTGGCATGTGATGGAGTCGGCCTGATGCTGCTAAATCGAGCAGGGCAAATAATTCAAATAGCGAGTGGGAGGAACAAGATAATGAGGACCTCCACCAGGAGGGAGGACGATCCGCCGCATTTTAGGAGACATAAAAACAGAGAGGAGCCGATACAGCTGCAAAACTATCACAATGATTTTCACTTCAGACTGACACGAGATCTGTTGCTTTGCCTGTTTGCTGAACAACAAGTTACCAGCCGCTTATTATCGCATTTCACGTCTGAAGTGCTTCTGTTGTAAAATATAGCTAGATCTATTTTAGATTGCTGAAAAGACTCATGTGGCATTGTTAAGTGGATATTTCCATAAGCTGACAAACTGTACAAAGAATATATGGTAGTCGATGGCAGCACGTGAATTTGAGGTGGCTAATAAATGGTTTCTTTGAGTATAGCAAGCAAGGCTTCTCAGCACAACACAGCAGCCAGAAGTCATTTGTCTTCTTGCGCACACGTGTCTCAGTCACTCGCAGTAATAAATGGATCAATTGTTCATCATCAATCTAATTTGTTATTCTTTTCCTCCCTTCATTTTTTCGTCCAGATGTCTGATTTGTCCCACATGCGATGAGATTTCAGGGACTGTTAGCCGTGTCAGATTGTCAACGTATAAAACCAACGGCGTCTCGCTTCCAATTAGACTAATAATGTGTCCGTAAACAGCAGTCAATGAGAATCTCACCTCATCTCCTCCACATTCGTTCAGTCATCATTAACACACCATTATGTTCGCTGACCACAAATAGAGGCACGTATCGACGTCCCCCTCCGTCTTATTAATATTGTTTTTGCTTCCCGTCTTCAGAGACGCATCAGTAATGTTTCATTACCTTTTCAATGAATTGTGAGGCTGTTGTTGTTGTTTCATCTGATTGGGTCGGTACTGTAATGAAAGCGCAAAATGCGATAATGGGTCATGTGTCACGTTTAAAGGACGTTCCTGAAAAATATTCTCCTTATCTGTGGAAATGATGGAACTGATGGTTCAAAACAACATGAGTTTACTTCACTAGTCTGAATAAGGCAGAATTGAATGAACAATTAATAAGGCTGGCTAGCAAAGGTTTAAAATCTGTATGTCGAGTCTCACTGAGGGATTCAGGCCGAGTTCACCTGACTTGAATGTTGAGTTGTTTCATTCTTATCACCCGCCACACGAGTCCAGCACCCGAGAGGCATGTCAATAGTGAACTGCAACCATCTAGTTCCTGTTCAATTTAACAAACACACAAATATAGTCATGATGGGTAATTTCAGCAATCAGATTTGCAGAAGCAAATGACCAGTGTAGCGAATCAGCTCAAAGGGGGAATATGCATAATTAATCATAACTAGTTATAATTAATTATAAATATTTAGATCCGCTGTAAGTATTTACAAGTGCATCTCAATAAATTAGAATGTCGTGGAAAAGTTCATTTATTTCAGTAATTCAACTCAAATTGTGAAACTCGTGTATTAAATAAATTCAATGCACACAGACTGAAGTAGTTTAAGTCTTTGGTTCTTTTAATTGTGATGATTTTGGCTCACATTTAACAAAAACCCACCAATTCACTATCTCAACAAATTAGAATACTTCATAAGACCAATAAAAAAAAAACATTTTTAGTGAATTGTTGGCCTCTGGAAAGTATGTTCATTTACTGTACATGTACTCAACTTCTTCGGTAGGGGCTCCTTTTGCTCTAATTACTGCCTCAATTCGGCGTGGCATCGAGGTGATCAGTTTGTGGCACTGCTGACGTGGTATGGAAGCCCAGGTTTCTTTGACAGCGGCCTTCAGCTCATCTGCATTTTTTGGTCTCTTGTTTCTCATTTTCCTCTTGACAATACCCCATAGATTCTCTATGGGGTTCAGGTCTGGTGAGTTTGCTGGCCAGTCAAGCACACCAACACCATGGTCATTTAACCAACTTTTGGTGCTTTTGGCAGTGTGGGCAGGTGCCAAATCCTGCTGGAAAATGAAATCAACATCTTCAAAAAGCTGCTCAGCAGAAGGAAGCATGAAGTGCTCCAAAACTTCTTGGTAAACGGGTGCAGTGACGCTGGTTTTCAAAAAACACAATGGACCAACACCAGCAGATGACATTGCACCCCAAATCATCACAGACTGTGGAAACTTAACACTGGACTTCAAGCAACTTGGGCTATGAGCTTCTCCACCCTTCCTCCAGACTCTAGGACCTTGGTTTCCAAATGAAATACAAAACTTGCTCTCATCTGAAAAGAGGACTTTGGACCACTGGGCAACAGTCCAGTTCTTCTTCTCCTTAGCCCAGGTAAGACGCCTCTGACGTTGTCTGTGGTTCAGGAGTGGCTTAACAAAAGGAATACGACAACTGTAGCCAAATTCCTTGACACGTCTGTGTGTGGTGGCTCTTGATGCCTTGACCCCAGCCTCAGTCCATTCCTTGTGAAGTTCACTCAAATTCTTGAATCGATTTTGCTTGACAATCCTCATAAGGCTGCGGTTCTCTCGGTTGGTTGTGCATCTTTTTCCTTCCACTCAACTTTCTGTTAACATACTTGGATACAGCACTCTGTGAACAGCCAGCTTCTTTGACAATGAATGTTTGTGGCTTACCCTCCTTGTGAAGGGTGTCAATGATTGTCTTCTGGACAACTGTCAGATCAGCAGTCTTCCCCATGATTGTGTAGCCTAGTGAACCAAACTGAGAGACCATTTTGAAGGCTCAGGAAACCTTTGCAGGTGTTTTGAGTTGATTAGCTGATTGGCATGTCACCATATTCTAATTTGTTGAGATAGTGAATTGGTGAGTTTTTGTTAAATGTGAGCCAAAATCACCACAATTAAAAGAACCAAAGACTTAAACTACTTCAATCTGTGTGCATTGAATTTATTTAATACACGAGTTTCACAATTTGAGTTGAATTACTGAAATAAATATATATATATATATATATTGCGTTCTGCAAGTGAACAACACCTTGTGGTGCCATCCCAAAGAGGCACAAAATCTCTATCACGGACCTTTTCCTGGACTGTGCCCAGCTGGTGGAATGACCTCCCGATCTCAATTCGAA